>NW_010318383.1:32675-37772 GCF_000700745.2 Antrostomus carolinensis | reverse complement strand
CTATAAGGCAGCAGTCTAAGGGTAAGATTGTCATTGTTTCTAGGATTTAACATTTTTCTAAATTGCCAGGTAGTGATCCTGCCAGGGAAAAGAAATGTTACTCTGTACTTTTGCCTTGGTCTGGATTTAAAAGTGGAATGGATTAAACCAGGACTAAAAAAAAAGGGAAAAAAAAAAAAAATCTTATTTATCTTCTAGTATTGTCATCTTCTTCTATTGAAGTCTTGCTTTAAATTTTCCATATTGTCTTAAAAAAAAATTAAAAATCCCCCAAAACCCTCTATTTCCTCCATCACAAAATAAATAAAGGTGTTTTTCTTCTTAGAGTAAATACTGACAGTCTGTCGGTTAAACAATACTTTAGTCCCTCAAACAAAAATGCAATATTGAAATCAGTGTTCATGATTACAGGTCATCATTCTCATGAATCCATCAACTTGTAATGCTCAAACCACCCTCTTATTGCTCAGCAGCAACTTCAGTTGGGTTTAGGTTTGTTTTTTCAACAGTGCATCCTGAGACTCTTCCTTGATATTTTAATTTTGGGAGGTTTTTTGTTTCATTATACTGTGTTTAATTCTTCCTCTCATCAAAATATTCAAATGTTAGGCAATTTAACCTTGCAAATAGGAATTAATTTTCACCATTAAAAAAAACAACAAAAGCCAAACAAAAACTAGAAAAACCAGATAACCACCTATCTGTTTGAATTCCTTTTCCCTCATTCCTTTCAGGTGACAATATTTCATCTTAGCTGTCTTCAGTCATTTAACACAGAGAGATTGAGCCACTGGGCTCTGACTATGGAAAAACCCAAGATAATTGTTTTAGATTAGACTCCTAACTTCTAGTACACTTAAAAAATAAGATAGAGCCCATCTCACCTGTGCAAGGGAGGCTGAAATGAAAATGATACCTGATGAAATTCTATTTGAGAGGGGGGGAAAAAAAATGTTGCTATCAATTTTCTCCAATATTTTTTTTTTAATGGAAGAGGAGAGTGCAATCTGGTCTGATAAAAGGGATATCGTGTGACTAACAGGCTCCCAGAGGGCAGCTTGGAGCTGAAGGAGCAGCTACTCAAAGGCTGGTACAGTAGCAAAACCAGCAATACCATGAATATATTACTCAGGGATGTAAAGCAAGTGCGTGTTGTATTGGAGACACGCTGTTGAATGTAAATCTATAGTGCTGAAATATTGTATATTTATTATGCAAGCCAAAGTTGAAGACAGTTTCTGTTTGATGGACTCCTGGTGATGAATGGATTGTTTCATTCGAGTAAATGAACTGTCAGAAACAATGGTTACATAGTACAATTTCTCTCCCCATCCCCAAAGGGCAGGAAAGTTCTGCAGCCAAAATAAAGTTGTAGGTTTTTTGTTAAGTCTAGTGAGATGGAAGGCTTGGGTAGAAAACTCAGAGGAATGGATATGGATAGTCTGAGCTTAAAAAAACTCACCTCTCTTAGCTCAGAGCATCGATGTTGTAGGCAGATTTGTTTCAAATTGAAGGGAGATAAAGGTTTAAGGATCTGTGGAGGTCAGATGCTAGAAGTCCTCACTCTGGTTGGGGCTAGAAGTAGGTGTTTGGGAGAGTCCCAGTTCTGTCAGAGATAAAGCAATGGGGTAAACCAGGTCCTTGGCATGTCCTGGTCTTCTCCTGCATATCAGGACCCACAAGCAGGAGAGATGAAGGAAGTCTCCTCGCCCCTCTGGCAGAAACATGGGATGGTTGACAGGATTTTGGTCATACCTAGTGTTTGAAGTCATGGAAGGATAAATCACTCCATGATCAGAAGAGGGAGCAGCTAAGCAGCATGAGCTACCAACCGGGACAGGGAATGGTCAGTTGGAAGTTTGGGAAACAGCCCTCAGGATTTGGAAGAAGCAAACCAGCTTTCCAACTGCGTGGTCTGTCCTGCACTTCATTTCACAGGGGTGGGAGGGATGGAGACTGGACCTACTCTACATTCCCCGCTCAGCCTTCAGACCACTCTTCTGAGGTCCCTCCACTGAGTGTCTCAAGCTACAGGACTTCACCAGTCCCTGTGGATCTTGGCTAGAATTGTCCTCAACTTTTCTTCCTTTGTAGCTCTGCACTCAATGGTGGGTTTCTGCCCAGACATTCACAACACTACTCATTTTTAAATTCTTTTATATTTCAGATGTTCCTTCTGTTTTTTTGGCTGAGTCTCCTTTCTGGATCCAGCTATCTCAGCTGGCTTCTTTAGGACTAGGGAACCCTGTGCTGCCCAGGCTCTGGAGAGACCCAGCCATCACTGCAGGAGACAGATCATTTGGAGGAATACTGATGAGGACACAACAGTAATTACCCATGGGCAACAGCAGATCTCACACTACACCAAGTTACCCAGATCTCTGAGCAGAAGAAAAATGAGTTAGATAAACATCACATTACATAACTGACCATAACCTTCCACCGCTGGCTGAGAAATGATAAGCAAATGAGGGCTGGATTTAATTTCATCCCAATTTTTTACAGATTCATAAGCAGAAACATGCTGGGAAGTCAATCCTGAGTGAAATCTTGTCTCAGCAAAGTGCTTTCTGAAGAAATGGGGAGGCAGAAAACTCCTGAGCTGTGTGAGTGTGTATCTTTTGAGCATTTGTATTAAACAAAAGAGCTTGAAAGGAAATAGGAAGAATATTGCAAAGTGCAGGTGGTTTGAGATATCTGCGAAAGAAAAACGTTCTTGGAAGCAGCTCTTTGCAGCTCAGGATGTAAGGGGCCACACTGTGTAATTTCCCAAATATTTTTATTATTTAATAGTCCCTTTCTGAAATAATTTCCTGGATGTATCTTTATCTAAGAGGAAAAATAAAATCGAAGAGCAATTTTGGGTTTCCCTTTCAAGGAGCTGGTTTGTGACTATGGTGTGTGGAGGAGAGGGATCTTTCAAACAGATTCCTGCTCTCCTGAAACAGCTGGTCTTACATTTGCTGTAAGAGAGGCAGCAAACACCACACCAGGTAGTGAATTCCCATACCTGGTTCAGAGTTTCCACCAGTGCTTGTTGTAACAAGGAATATTTTTTACTAAAAAATTGCCAGTACATTTAGAAAATAATGTCAGCTTAACTCCCGTTGTAATTTCTCAATAAAATAACTTGTTTACACCACTTGTCCAGAAAGCCTGGACAAATTTAATTTATGACCTGGGATCCTCCCTGTGTCAAGACAAAACAACATGTGGGAATAATGACAGTTTTTTCCTATTTCTGCCTTGTGTCCTTCAGCCAGATTTTCTCTCTTGCAAAATTAACACAGGCAAAATTCAATCTTTGAAATTATACAGGAAAAAAAAAAAGCCTGATTTAGCACTCCCAGGTCGTGGAGTTTAACACACTTTCTGTTGTCACATTCAGAGAGGTTTTTCTCCACCTTCCCCAGCTCTTGTCTTTCTGCTCAGCTTTTAGAAAAGAGAATTTCTATCTGTTGAAAAGGGAGAGCCCTGTTTTCTCTTCAGGTGTCCTGCTGAGTAATGGGTTTCTCCACATCTAGGCAGCCCAGTTGTGTTCCAGTTCTACATCCTACAGGCTTGTGGTGGTTCAGGGAAGGTGGAGGGAAGCCTGGTGTGCCCTTAAAACATGGACTGAGAGCAAGCAGCTGATAACTAATTTTAGAGGAAGAACATGACCTCAGTGTATTACACAACTGTTCATGAGGCAGGTTTCAGTGACAAAAATCAGTTTGGGGGTTAAAAAAAGAACCACACCTCTTGGTTCTGTATGGTTTAGAAGCAATCTGAAGACTATGAGTCATTGTTCTTAGATGCCAATTAGCATTAAGTTGATGTTACTCAATAGAGTCCATCTACTGGTGAGTAATTTTGGCATCAACTGACAGATTCATTTGTAAGTACTGGGTTCAGTGTTGGGCCCCTCACTGCAAGAAGGACATGGAGGTGCTGGAGCGTGTCCAGAGAAGGGCAACGGAGCTGGGGAAGGGTCTGGAGCACAAGTGTGATGAGTTCCCGGCTGAGGGAACTGGGGTTGTTGAGCCTGGAGAGAAGGAGGCTGAGGGGAGACCTTCTCACTGTCTACAACTACCTAAAAGGAGGGTGTAGTGAGGTGGGGTTTGGTCTCTTCTCTCAGGTAACCAGCAGTAGGATGAGAGGTAATGTCCTCAAGATGCACCAGGGGAAGTTCAGGTTGGATATTAAGAAAAATTTCTTCTCCAAAAGAGCGGAATGTTGGAACAGGCTGCTCAGGGAAGTGGTGGAGTCACCATGTAGCACCCAGGGACATGGTTTAGTGGGCGTGGTGGTGATGAGTTGATGGTTGGACTGGATGATCTTAGGGGTCTTTTCCAACATTAATGGTTCTGTGATTCTGTGAAAATTAGTATCAGGCAGTGCTGTCCTGCAGCCTGGAGAACATGCCCTGCAGCAACGCTGTATCATCCTGGCTCCATCACACAAACAGGCTCGTACAAAGTCCTTCCAGCTCCAAGATGAGCCTAAGCATGGTCATCAGCCCTGACATCACTGCTCCTGGACCTGTATGGGAACTCGGAGCATCCCAATGTTCATGCAAGAGACTGCAAAGGGTCTGTTAACTCAAGGGACAGGGTCCTGAGCCAACAGTTGTTTCCCAAAGTAACTTCATTGTAGTCTACTGCTGTAAACCAAGGCTGTCTGATGTTAAGCATGGGCAGGTACGAGCAGAGAGCTCTGTAGTTTGGAAAATATACTCATGGCTGAGAATGGTTTTTGCTGCCAGCAGCTTGAGTTTCCTGTTTGTGCCAGTCAAGCACCCAGGCTGAGGTGGGACTTTTCGAGCTGCTCCTTTAAATCAAACATCAGGAAAGAAGGATCAAAAAGACAAATGAAGAAAGCAAACAGAGAAGGGCAGTTTCTAAGAAACCCTGGAGATTTATGGCCTCTCCACCTGACTCCATGCCAAGTTTATTTGATCTTCATCCGCTGCTGCCGAAGGGGAGCGTCCGGATAGACCACGCTCCCACCTGATGTCTGCTCTGCTTGGTTTTTTCAAGCACAACTGAATCAAACCAGCTCTTTGGGTCACACATGAGCTGGTGCTGCCTGTAAACAAGCTGCTTCACTAGTGATTTC
>NW_010318383.1:0-32644 GCF_000700745.2 Antrostomus carolinensis | reverse complement strand
GAAAAAAAAAGACAAAAAAGCCTCAAGGTGTAGCAGGACGTGAAGGCAGCTCTGCAGGTGCTTCTGGAATAGGTGTGGAGGACTGAGGTGCTTTCAGCCCATACCTTCAGAAAAGAAGTGCTCTGGTCAAGTGGCCCAGCTGGAGATACATCACTTAGGTGGGAAACAGATTGTTGTGTAAGCAAATGTCACATGGCTGAGCCAAAACAGACCAAGGACCTCCTGGAGATGGCTCTCCTTCGGTGGCACACAGTGCAAAGAGCAGACCAAGTCATTTCAAACCACAGTTGTACAACTTGTCATCTTCAAAGTAGTCGGGTTTTGTAAAATTATGGTCTTGGAAGCCTTCATCCTTCTGCTCCATATCCCAGAGGAGACCCTTGTACTGACCAGCTGATGCTGCCTGCTACATTTCCAGCAGTGACATGAAAACATCTGCTGGGGTGCAGAGACCTGGCAAGGGAACAAGCTCTGTAGCATTCCCAGAGCTATTGTGTTCTTCATCAGGACAAGCTGTGTATGTGTTACCAAAAACTCCAAACCTTGATGGCAAGCTGTTTGTGTTGAGTAAAGGACAGGAGCAAGTCAGAACTCTATTTCAACTCTTTTTTTAGTTCTCAGCTGTCTCAGTTCTTGCCTGCTCGGTTGGCTGAAGTCAGGGCTGACTAGATCAGCCAATATTCGTACCGAGTCTAAGAATGTTGCTGCTTGTCTCTCACCAGTAATAATCCCATTTATTTTTTTTTCATTTGTTTTGTGCCTCTAAAATTTGCAGACTGAGAAGAACTATTGTGGGACACTTTGTCTCAATTACAGTTATCACTTTGATAAGACACCAATATGACAACGGGCACCCTCTTCCCTTCAGAGTTCATAGAGTTAAAAAAAAATAATAATTAATTAAGAAATGGAGAAGAGTCTTACTGTTAAAATTAGAAGAGACCATTACAGTTGTGTTTGGCTGAGTTTTTGCATAAGTCAAGTGGTGAAATATTAGGGGAGACAGAAAATAAGGAAACCCCAGAAGACCTACACCCAGAAATAGGCTGGAAATGTTTGCGTGGTCCAGCACCCGCTTTCCTCTCTGGAGCCAGAAGCCAGCAGAGGCTTTTATATAATGATTCTTCAACTCAGAGCTGCCGTTTTCTGCCCAGGGCTTGATGAAATATCGTATCCCTGTGTGAAAGAGCTGAGAGAATGCCCGTTTGTGTGCGCTGGTGTCTAAATATTTGCTTGTGATCTGCTCGACGATCGAGTACTCCAGGGAACCGAGGGCAGCTGCCAAGTCAGCGTTACTCCAACCCTGTGCAAAAAGCCACACAACCATTTGGCAGCGTGGGACAAAGGCCCAGCCTGCAGTGACAAGTGCTGGAGGTAAAGCTGCTCCCTCCATAGTGCAGGTAGCAGCCACAGGTAAGGGCTTAACTGTCTCCTGGCTTCCAGAGATGGTTCCTCCTCCCATGACTGAACACAAATCCCTTGTGCAAGCAGTACTGAAGGTGAAGCAAGGTGAACACCCATCTAGCTCCCTGTGGACACAACACTGGCTGCATTTTTCCTCACAGTACTTGCAGAGCTTAGCAGTAGCAGTGGCATTTTGCTGGTGGGAAGAGCAGCACAGCATGGCAGATCCTGTCCTTTTCCACACTCGCCATCCTGGCTTTGCAGGACATTATGTCCCAACTCCAGAGTTCCTCTCCCTTTCTTCTTCTCCTCCTCCATAATCATAGAATCGTAGAATCATAGTGATTGCCAAAATACCTTTAAGATCACAGAGTCCAACCATAAAACTAACACTACCAATTGCACCTCTAAATCGTGTCCCACCTTCTCTACCCATCTTTTAAATCCCACCAGGGAACCTGGTCTAGTGGAAGGTGTCCCTGCTGCTGGCAGGGGGGTTGGAACTGGATGAGCTTTAAGGTCCTTTCCAACCCAAACCATTCCATGACTCTATGTGCACAGACAAATCTAACATCTCTTCTTTTTCCTTTTCTTATTCTCTTGCTTTTTTTCACACAGGGCTGCAGTCCCTCTTAATGGGGACAGTCTCCAGCCCCCATTCATCTCCTCTCTCCCCACTTTCTCAGCTCCTGGTAGCTCAAAGGCTACTGCTGTCCCAGTTGTGCTCAGCTTGGCACAGAGTTGCAGAACATTGGTGGGGTTGGACTGGCCATGAGCCCACAGGGCTGTAACACATCTCTGGAGTCACCCGACAGGCAAGAAGCCTTGGTCTCGGTGGGAAAGGGCAGAGGAATTGGTGGAAACTGAAGCCCTTTTAAAACCAGCCCTCCTGACATATAGCTAGTGGAAATATCCCTTCATCTGACCCTGAAGGACCACCCAGGGGTTACTTAATCCTACAGTCCATCTTCTAAAAACCCACTGTAACAAGGTGTGTTAGCCTCTGAGGTAGATTTGCAATTGCGGTCAGGGCTAATGACTGCAAACTCATCTCCCTTGTGACCTTCCTCCTCACACATGGAGGCTTTCATCAGGTTCC
Source organism: Antrostomus carolinensis (assembly GCF_000700745.2). NCBI lineage: Eukaryota > Metazoa > Chordata > Aves > Caprimulgiformes > Caprimulgidae > Antrostomus > Antrostomus carolinensis. Next base: position 30,141 of record NW_010318383.1, on the reverse strand, counting down.
TAATATATATATCGCAGTTAAATGTCACTGGTGTAAAGAGGAGGGACACCACCTCTCTAAAACAAAATAAATAGATTGCATTGGCATCCTTTAGGTTTTTCCCTCAGCCATTTTAAAATAAAATGGTTTTTTGGAAAACCTCTACCAGGATAATTCATGTCTTCATCAGCAGAGCAAATTTGTCTTTAAGAAAGAGAGCACAGTGAGCAAGAAAAATATTGTGGTCCAGCAAATGACATAGGGGTTTGCAGGGTAATTACAGCACCTCTGGTCCTTTGGCTATCTGGGTGGAAAGGGGGATGCTTGTTGGAGTTCATCAGAACTTAAGGTAGTTCCACTGAAATGCTTTTCCCTTGGTCTTCCTTTCCTTGCTGGGACTATACTGTCATTTGCTTTTTTCCTTCTCCCCTCACCTTGTCTTGGAAGATGAATCCTGAAGTGAAGAAAACATCTGATCTGGTCTTCTCATATCGTAGCACTTTGATTAAGAAAGAACCAAAACCAGTTCCTGGTGGTGCATCAAAAAGTCTTGTTGGCTGGATATTTCAGCCACATTTTTACCTGCATTTAGTTTAACTCAGGCAGAAATCATTTGTCTGATATGAAATCAGCTAGCTCTTGTCACCTTGGACCAAAACTTCAGCCCCTTGGATGAATATTTGTCAGGGTAAATGTATGTTGGAAATATTCTTGAACACTATTCTTCAAAAAAAATCTCCTCTCACTGCTGATTGCGATATTATCCCCTGTGTGAAATAACACAGAATTCCCATAAACTTTTCAAGCATTTTTTTTTCCAGGCCTGTATTATTTTATCTAGAATGTGCTATTCCCTAAACCTTTGGGCACGTGCACAAATATGACTTCAAGAGCAGTATATTCAGCTGCATTTGCTTGTTTACACTTTTGTTGAAGTCTAAGCTCAGTGACATGAAGTGTAATTGGGGAGGAATAAGAGGGTGTGTGCATCCCATAGTTCATGACACAGGTTCAAAGCTGCAGTTCTGTGAACGTGACGTTGTCTGCAGAACATGCCATGCAGAAGCCAAACTGTGGGATTTTATAGATCTGCATAAACACCTGGATGCCAACTGGAAACCTGGGATAATAGGAAGAATATGTTCTCTACTGTGGACAGCTTTAAAGGAAGAAGTGTCTTCTTCTGTTAGCTGGAGGATCTCAGCAGCCTCTGTAGCAGACATGGTCCAGTAATTAAACCTTAGCAGGACAAGTACCTGGAGGCAGGAGGTGTTCTTTTTCATACTTCTGGCCAAATTCCAAGTGCCCAAGGAGGTGTCTCTACCCATCACCTCTGGATAGAACTCCAGGATGCATGTGTGATACAGAAGCAAATGGAGAACTCTCCTTTCCTTGGTCCAACATGCAACAAATACGAATTGGTATCTCATCCCCAGGGGTGATGCAAGGTAGATGGGAGAAGTTTGCCCTAAACGTTGTTGTCCCCATCTTATAGATGAGGAAAGTTGAGCAGAAAAGGCATCTGCCTCCTGCCTCAGCCAGTGGCTGGAGCTCGGTAAGACTCTAAAGGTTTATGACCCTAATTAGCTCACATAAACCTCCCAAGGAGGAGACCTTGCTGCCGCAACAGACAGCCCATTATGTTGGAGCTGAAACCCTCATACATAACCTGCATCTCCTCTGCTGTAGCAGTTTAACACCCTGCCCTTCCTACAGTGGTTGGGGAGAACAACTGAATGTTCCTCCTTTCTCACTGCCTTAGATGTCAGCTGGGAAGCTAGAAACGCCCACTTGCAAGAAGCAGGCTTGGTCACGCTTTCTTTCTCTGTATTTTATTTTGACACATCACCACTCCCTACGAGGTGACCTTCAGGCACTCTCCATGACACCAAAACCTTGTACCTAACCCTCCACCACCTGGTATCTGCTGCAATTATTTACAATAATGACAGTGATCTTTCATAGCCAGCCGTTCTCATCTGGAAATATTTTACACAGCCACCTATGGCAGAGGTTTGATGGCTGAGGTAGATCCAACCCGTTCTCTTCACCAGTAGTATTAGATTTTTAGGAACTGACCTGCTGCTAAACCTCATGGAAGGAATGCAGTGGAGGTAGGTTACCACGAACCGTAGAGTCATCTTCTACTTCTGCACAGTATGTGTCCAAGTATGAAAGGCATTTCTAAGCCTGCTGCCAGCGGTGGCCCTTCGCTAAATATCCAACCACATTTATGACACCTCTGGCCTGTGGGAATTGCCTGTCTCAGACCTTAAAGTCAATTTTCACCCAGCTATGATGCAAGTTTAATGCCTGCCAGAAGAAGAAATAATATTTGGAAATCAAAGATCGAGGGAGGGAATCTTCAGCTGATATAAACCTTATTGACTTCAAGAGAACCACACTGGTCTACATCAGCTCTGCTGGTGGCCCAGGGTTTAAATAAACTGCCAAGGGTAGTTTAACTTCATTTTTAAGGAGGAAAGCACTGTTGGGAATGTTATGCTCTTACCTACATCACTTTTGCATTGCTTTGGGGGTTCTGTCCCACCCTTTTGCTTCAAAAACTGAGGACCAGCAATGTTTTATTTTGGGGAAGAGCAACTCTCCAGCATTTCTGCGCAATCCCAAAAAAATGATGATACCTGCTGTCCTTCCACATCCTCACCTGTATGAAGTCAGCCTGTTGTGGTTACCAGGACTTTCCCTGAGCTTAATTCCCATTCTCTTCTGTAATATGAGGATGGACCATAAGAAGCCATCACGCTTAAGAGTGAGGGGAACTTCTCTGCATTCTGTACTGTGGCCTCAAGGTTTGTGGTGGACCATGGTGTGTGGTCACCAATGCTTCCTTATTCAACCCTTGCAGAGGATTGTAAACAACTTTGAGAAATATGTGTTGAGTTCCCAGCAAATGCACTGGACAGCTGAAAAACCCATGAGAACCCTTGGCACTGATGTGAAGCTGGCTGGTTTCTTATCTGATTTGCACTAAGGCTGAGGAGCAGCAGATCCTATGGACTTCAAGTCAGCAGCTGATTTGGAAAGAATAATTCAAATATTGAGGTTTCGCTTTCTTATTTTAATCTGCTTATTCCTGAAACTTGTGTCAGACCTTCCTGGAACAAAATGGAAGGGCAGATTTACACAAAACTCCTGCAAAGCAACAGCAAAGAGCTCCCCAGCAGTAGCTGCCTGGTCCCTTCCCCCCAAAGAACAAACGTTTTACTCCAGAGTATGCGAAAAACACAGCACAATGCAGATGTCAAACCTCCTTAACTTTCACTGCCTCCAAAGAAGGGTTTAATCAGTGAAGTAAAGTGAGGAGTTGTGAGTTCCTCGCAGTAAACAAGTTAAACGAAATTAAACACACACGTGTCTCTTTCAGGAGATGAATCGATTGTGTGTGTTTATTTTTGTAACGTTATTTAACTGAGCAAGGGAAAAAAAAAGACTCGGAGTTTACGCCAAGATGATAGAGCTGAAACAAAGCCCAAGAAAAGATTTTTCCACTATGCTCATTTTCTTTTATTATTTTTTTTTACCTAATAACTGTCTTCTATATCTGCCAATCTTAGGTCAACAAACACAGGTTGATTGACAAGTTAAAATGTTTAGCTTAGCCTGCGACTCATATAAACCAATTGAAAATTTCTAGTGCAGGAGGGAGATGTAAGAGAAACAAACAATAGCCCAAGAAAAGATTTTTCCACTATGCTCATTTTCTTTTATTATTTTTTTTTACCTAATAACTGTCTTCTATATCTGCCAATCTTAGGTCAACAAACACAGGTTGATTGACAAGTTAAAATGTTTAGCTTAGCCTGCGACTCATATAAACCAATTGAAAATTTCTAGTGCAGGAGGGAGATGTAAGAGAAACAAACAATAGCCCTTCCTTCCTAACCTCTCCCTTGAGCGTAATCTAGAAAGGTTTTTGTCGTAGGCATTGGCTGGTAGCTGGGGACATCCCCTTGATCGCTGAGATCTCATCCTCCTTGCTCCACAAGGCAAGATGATGAAGGTCCTCATGGGACTACAAAGCATGGACAGGTACAGGCGCTCAGGATGGAGCAGGATGGTTTGAATATGATGTATTTCCATCCACACTGTGATATAATTCCATCCTCACTGTGATATATTTCCATCCTCACTAGGAGTTGTGCTTCTATGAAAAGCATTGTCTTCTCTAACATGATCAGATAACAGCAGCTTTGGTAATCATGTCCTAAATAATAGAACTGATACAGTTTTGTATTGACAATGTTTCTTCCACCCTACTGGTCTTGCAATACTTTCATGGTATGATTAAGTCTTTCAACAGTATTTTACAAGTGAGGAAATTCCAACAGGAGGAAATTGTGTTGATCAAAAGCAAAAGTGTTTGGGAGGGTGGTAACTCTCAGTCTCCCATTATGAAGCGACTGGAAGATGATATGAACTGAAACCAACTATTGGAAACTACTGCATTTTAGCCAAAAGGAAGAACCAAACTTTCTTGAAGAAATTATTTCTTCAATCTCAAGTGTAACCATAGTGAAAGGAAACCATCCTCATCCTGTCCCTTACCTGAAGTGGCTCTTGGTAGCTGAGGAGGTGACATGGGATGTGGCCTCCAGCAGGTCACAATCACTCTGCTGCTTTCAGAAGATGACTGCATGTTCCCCGTCTCTCATTTTCAGTTTTTACCTCAGGGAATCATAAATAAATGTAAAAATACTGGACCTGGCCCAATAGTGATGGGACACAGGGAATCCAGTAAGGACAAGGAAACTGGGGTGGGATTTGGGGCTTTCCCCCCACACTGACCACTCACTGAAACCGCTTCCCCATCTTGCAGCATCCCCTCCAGCCTATGGCCTGTTGGCTGCTCACTGTGAAAGAAATTCCTTCCTCTCTCCTTATTTTGCTCTCCAAGGCCATTGGTTTGAAATCCCTCAGCAGCATTTCAGCAAACAGCATCCCAGACACAAACTCTTCACAAACCTCGGCGTGACCTTCAATGCAAGCAAACCAGAGACCTCAGCCCCTGCAGGAAGGCTGTTGCAGAGCAGATACCATCTCATTCAAGAGGCAGATATCAGGAGCTCAGCACACCGATTTTTAGGTGGATATCTTAAAGATTTCTTACTGTCTTACATCTTGAGCTCTCTGCTAGCAGAGCAGCAGCCACAGCTCCTTTTTGAGCCCTGGCTGTGGTGGGCTGCTCTGCTCAGGTCCCATCCCCCTGGGTCCAGCTGCACAATCAGCCTCTCTGAGCCAACCCTTGGAGTTTTTCTGACCACCTGGATGGCAAAAGCAACAGCCTCGTGTTTTGAAATAGCAGAGCAGTGAATTCTGACTGCCACCTCCACGTCTCAGCCCAGCGCTGAGGAGCGTTGAGCTGAGCTCCTTTCCCTGTGACAGCAACGCTTTAAAAGGAGATTCTAATATCTGAATCAACTTCACTACTGGAGAATTATTCTTCCAGAATCTGAGCATCTTCCTGTGTAGTCACAATATTGAAGGGACCTACCTCCGCTTTTTTTAAATTTATGTATATACCTACCCAGGGAGGTGGTGGAGTCACCTTCCCTGGTGGGATTTAACAGACAGGTAGATGAGGTGCTCAGGGACACGGTTTAGAAGTGGAATTAGTAATGTTGGGTTTATGATTGGACAAAATGATCTGAAAGGTTTTTTCCAACCACTATAATTCTGTGATTCTGTGCATGTTTCTTGTGCTCCAACACCGAGATGTTAACTGACTCCACCTCCCTCACCAGAAACGCTCGCATATTCTGTGCCTGTTTTCTTCTCTAAATATTTAGCAGCAAAGTTGTGGGATTCTCAAGATGTTCAAAAGATAAATCTCCATCATAGTTGCTCTGTCTCACAACTACATTTGCTTAAATTATATAGTAAAACAAATAACCCTTCCAACTTAACTGGATGGAAAACAATTGCTTGGCTTTGATGGTGTGAGTACAAATGCCTCTGCAGTTGACACCTTTGGTGATTGATGTTTTTTGACGCTATAGGTTTGTTTTGCTCCCTCACTGTTTGTTTTCCCACTGAGCTGACTTGGACAGGGAATACCGTTCCTCCGCATGGAAGTGCATATTTGGGCAGCCATGGACTTTGGGATCAAAGAAGTGAAACATGCAAACACAGCAGTTCATCTGAGAGGTCGAGTGCCCTAGAACTAGCCAGGGAAGGCAGATGGAGGTCTCCCCTCCTTACAAATGTTGGTAAGGATGTCTCATAGTTGAAAGAGTAATGCATTTTGGATCAAAGAACTCTGATGAGAAAGCTAATTAGTTAAGTTTGCCCAGATTGGGGGTTTTATTAATTATTTTTATCTATTACTAAACCTCGGTACTGCCTAGGGAATGGCACAGTCCAAGTTGGGAATGCCAAGTTAAGCCAGAGACACTTTTCCTGTTAGACTTCCAGGCTGCTCTTGCTGGTATGAAAGGTGCAAACTGTGGGACTTGGTGTTCTCCCTAACTTCTCTGAGATGTTCTTGCAGTAGCCTATTTTTAATCTCATGTTACCTGTCCTTCAGTTGGAAAAAAACGTTTACAATTTTGTAATCTTTGTGTGTTTGGGTCTTTCGTTCTTTAGCTCCTCAGAACCTTTTATTATGGGTCTGGGTTAGGTGATGATGACCTCCAGACAGATGCTTTGCTTCACTCCATGCTACCATCTAACTTCTGAGCTCCCCATACTGGAAACTCTTCTGACAGCCTGGATTTTGGATGGCTTTGAAGTGAGGGAATAGGGAACTAGAGAACTGGAATTAACCAGCTGAGACTCAGCCAACCACACAAGCAACCGGTCACGTCTCTGGTGCTCATGTCAGTAAAGTTTCCAGACCTGATGTAGATTTTTCCTATCATTTTTCTTCTAAAAGGTTATTGTTTGTTTGCTCTAGAGGAGTCTACCCTGATACAGGGGCCCCTAAAAAAGGTCCAAATGGAGGAAGATCTGGGGGTATATGTGGGAAGAAGGATTTACCGAGGGTTTTTTGCCTCTCCTGTAGGCGTATTGGGTAAGGCAGGCATTGTGGTTTCTTCAGCCAAGCCAATGCAAGCAAGAGGTATACCATGGGTCACTTCATGGTATGCAATGAATCAGGCTTGCAGTGGACTGAGGCACGGCTTGGACAGGTCAAAGCCAACGCGTCCTGCCCGCTCCGCGCTCCAGCACTTTGGAGACCTTCGCCCGCACACACGCCTTTGCACCACACACACTGACAACCTTGTTTCTCTTGCCACAGTCTGGTCAGGATATACAAGTTATTGTCAAGATGTCACAGAAAACGGGTTTAAACTACGACGTAGCTGCAGCTGTGTTATAAAAGCTGCTAAACAAAAGGGGACTGTCTCCTTCTGGGTGGATTTCCAGAGAAGGGCTTGCTTTTCATTTCCTTTGGATCTAATTTTTAGAGCTAACTTGTCCTTAACAAAGACCAGCTTTAAAATAAAGGTGTGTTACCATGGGATGAATGTTAAAACAAGAATAAAAATTGCTGAACATATTGACAGCTAGATTTTGATATTTTTATTAAGATCTGTCTGTTGCAGTAAAAATTATCATTGTTGCTTGTGGCGCAGTACTAAGAAGTCTTTCGAGAACTACCCCAGGAAAACTTCTTTTCTATGATTTTTGTGTGTCTATAAATCAAAGGTATTACTTGAGTAAAAGCTGCATAAAGCATATCTGGCTGGTAAGGATGAAATATCTTTAAGGGGAGGAGATTTTAGAGGAGGACGTTGAGCATCAAGGATGAAGATATCCGCACACCACAGGTTTCTGAGTTGTAAAATGGCAAAAAGGAAATGAATTAACAGTTGAAGAGTTATTGGTTGATGTTCAAAGTAGTTTTAATATTAGCAGCAACTTAAGAGTGCTGTTAAATTGTTTCACTGGGCACAGCACTGCTGCTGAGCTGCAAACCAGTGCTTTCCTTGCCTTTCCAGGCCCAGTTGTTCGCTGTGAGCGATGCCTTAGCAGTGTGGCATTGTCGTCTCTGTTTAATTCATTTGGTTTGAGGCTTACATCCTGCGTTATAGACATCTTGTTTGTGGCCTGACAACAAGAGCTGTTGAAAACCATATTCTTCTGCCAACTGTTTTGTGGTCAGCTGGAGGGAACCCAGCCAGAGCTACCCTGTAATCAGATCGCTTTCTAGTTAGGGTAACAAAGAAGATAGCGGTGGGCAGATCCCTTAAGCTGGTGTGTTTCAGAAAGCTCTTTGTTAAACAACTGTCTTCTGCCTTCGTTCCAAGACGTCCCCATCGCTGTTCATTTCCTCTCCCTATTAAGTGCTTATCTGTGGCTAGACACAAGCAGCTGGATAGAGACTGAGTGAAAATTGGAAAAGCTCGAGGCGTTGCTCTTGTCTGAAGAAGCCAAGAGCCATTTGCCTGCAGAGCTGGAGAGTGGCCGGGGCTGCTGGGTGCAGGTGCGTGTTCCCCTCCTCACAGCCGGGTGATGAACGGGATGGTCAAACAGAATGTTTATCCTCTGGCACAGGAGGGACTGACGAGCATGAAAATTAACACTCAGCCTACAGCTTTCACTCCAAGCCCCCAGCTGTGGGCTGCCAGCGGGCAACCTCAGGCTTCGAGTGAAAAATGGAAGAGGAAACGGTCTTGTTTTTCTAACATTCAACATCAGCAAAAAAATTAGGAGAATCATCAGCTACTGATGACTCTGCTTTGTTTTGTTCCAAGTTCTTTCACTAACCTATGTTATGGAAATACCCACTCTCTGCCCTAAAGAACATACCATCTAAAGAAGCAGGAGATAAGGACTACTCCTTTTATTAGAGCAACGTAGGAGATGAGTTCCCTGAATCACACAGACTAGTTTTATCTTTACCTCAAGTGTCTTGTCTGTGAACAGGAGTCTGCAAAAGGCAAACTCTCACACCATCGTGCTCTTCAGGTTTCACATTGATTTTCAAGTTTTTAGGCACATGGGAAACTCACAAGGTGTGTGGGGAAAATTCAGCCCTTTCTTGAGCTCACCCAGGAGTTTCAAATTGGATTAATCCCCTGCTCTGATCACACACTTTTTCTTGTGCTGGTAATGTAGCCACAGGGGTTCTCAGCTTCGGAGCTGCCAATCTTTTTTTTCTGAAATAAAAATGTTATTTTCAATATTTTGTTACTTTCTAAAGTGAGTTGAATGAGATTAAGCAAAATTAGCACCTTCCAGTTGTGAACTCCAATTTCACTGCAATGATTGCTATTCCCCTTCAGGATTCATTCCTTTCCCAGGTCAAGAGTGCACAGTAGCACTCTGGAAGCAATGGATTAAAGTGCTGATAGGAGATAGTTCTCTTTTTATCTTCTCAAGAATCTGTCTGATGACTATTTTGGCCTGTTTGAATATTGGCTTCAGTTTCCTTAGCACAGAGATTGCCCGGAATTTTGCACCTTTATTCTGTTGGTTTTAACAGTATTAGTTGTTTGAGAAGTGTTAAATGCTTGCAAACATTTTTAGCCATGTCTTCACTTCTCCTTAACTGTGTTGAGGTGAATTTTTGAGAGTGACAGTACTGGTTAGAAGCTGTGCAATGCGAGTACTTAGGATTCCAGGCTTTTATGAATCTTTAGTCTTGAAGCTACAGGATAAACAACCACCTCTAATACTTGCTGGGCAATACTGAAAGCACAAAGTGATGAAGCAGAGCTTGACAACAAGCAAACCTCTGGGAAATAATTTCACAGTGGTTGAAACTTCTGTTTTCAAGTACAAAATCAAAACAGAGCTTGGGAAAGTATTGGGTGATTTCCTTTCTTTGCCACCAATTGAGACTTCGATGGGACACTTTGTTCCCATTGGGAAAGAAAATAATATTCACCAGTATATTGTTCAAAGAATGCTACTCTCAGCATTTTCAGAAATCAAATGCAATCCAAAAGCTTAAAGGGAGACGGCGGCATTGTTCTGAATGTTTCATTATCAATTTGTACTGAAGGAAGTAGCCCCATGCTGTTATCTGCCCCTGTTTTCTTTTGATTCGAGGAACCTGTTGGTGGATTATGTTGTGTTGCATTTTTGGCTGGCCAGGATACTACCATGGCTTCAGAAAAGGTTTTCTTCTAAAAACTGCACAGTTTCTATTATTCCTGTTTGGTGCAAGGCCAGTGGTTGTTAGACATCTGCCTGCTTAGGCTGCTCTTGGGGACAAGGTCAGAGCAGCTTGAGGTACCCAAACAGAGCTACAGATCAGCTGGTGCCCTTTGCATGGCTTGAGTAGGGCTTGAGCTATTTAATTATCATTCAAATTGGGACAGCCATTGTGTATAAATCATGGGAATTATACTCCTTGCAAAAGCAGAGACATAACAATGACAGCAGTGAGGAAAACCAGCATTATTTTACTTACAGTACTGGGATCTCTCCTCCTTCCCTAGCTTCCACATGCCTGAAAAGCAGAGATCTCTGTCCTGCAGTTCTCCTGAGCAAGGACTTGTGTCCCCCTTGAACATGGATGCCATCAACCCCAGGCCCTTTGGAACAGCATGTAGCTGGGGAGTTTTAGTTTCACTCAGTCCATCACTAGAGAAAAACAAGCCACATACACTAAGGGTACTGTGTTCAACATAAGGAAAGTCAAACTTTTTCCAGACACTGGAAAAGATTAAGCATATGCATGGTCCAGCATTTGTCACACAGCAGTCTAAATTGAGAATATGATAGAATATTAGGCTAGTTACTAGGGTTGATCCACTGAACACAAGAAATAACCTGGAATAATCCAAACTTACAACCGAGCTCATTAAAAATTGGTCTTCAGGGACTACAATTTCTGAGAGACATTATCCATCAGTAATCACAGTAGCATCTAAGCAGCTAGTGGCTCTTGGTCTTCAATTCCAGCTTTTGTTTAATCTACTTACTGTTTATAGCTGAGTATGTTTGCAGTCATGCCATGCCAAAACCCACTGAAGCTGATGGAGTAACTCAGGATTAGTTCCCTTCCAGTTGAGATCAGATCCTGAACAAAAAACGATGCCTACCATCAGCCTTTGCTCTCAGCAACTCTCTTCCAAGCAATTTCATTCCAAGCAAGTCTTTCAATTTACTTCCAGTTTGCTTTACAATTTCTCTTTTCACTTAACTCTATTTAACGTAACTCTATTTAGTTTAACTCAACTCTATTTAGTTTAACTCAAGCTTTTGTTTGAGTCAACGTATTGGTTTTGGCAACAAGCATCCAGTTGGCATGTTCAACGTCAAGGGAGAAAACTTGGGCAAGGAATTTTGATCAACAGGTAATGCAAAAAAAACTTGATGGAATTTTGGTCAACGTGTAATGCAAAAAAAAAACCTCATAAGTATGAGAATTTGTTCTCCTGCTATCAGAAGTGTAATGTTCATGCCGGCTGCGCGATTCTCTTTCCATCCACCTGGCAAGAAGCATTAAAGTTTCCCTCTAGGGCTGGCAAGGGACTCTTTTTCCATCGCATCGTTTGACCATGGAACAGTTGGCAGGGGGAATTTGAAGAGTGATGTGGCTGTATCCTCTCTTTCAGACAGTTAAACATGTCTTCTCCGGTGGCAACTTTGGCAACAAGTCCCTGAAGATGGGAAGCTGCATGAGTGGCCTACCACAGTGCTAAATCTCAGGCTTCTTCAGGAAAGCAGCAAATTCTGGGAATTCCTGTTTATAAACTACACGTGCATACAAATTTGGTCCTTTTTGATATACATTTCAGTTTGCAAATGGCAAGATCTTGAAGAAAATTGCTGCAGACTGGCATTGGCAACCTCAGCTAATGGAATCGTAAACAGTAGAGTAGAAAAAGGTCCCGTGGGCCATCTCGTCTGAGCTCTGCGCTTTCCAGAGCGGCTCAGTCATGCTCTGTGTAATCACTTTTTGCTGGATCTCTGCAGTGATGAATTCTTGTGTGTACCCTGGGGGATATTATCCTGTTACCCCAAACTGCTCTTACTATGAGCATATGTTTTGTAATTCCCAGCCTTGGCCTGACTCTCTTTTTTGCTCTTTCCTGTCTCACCATCATCTCAGATGACAAATGATTTGCTGTAGCTATTACTATCCTGTAATTTATTTGTAGGAGTTAATGCTGGCTTCGTCAGACATCTCTTCTTAAATGATGCAAAATCACTGGCTCCAAAATCTTTGTATCCTGACATACGTTAAATAAAACTTCAGTAAGAGTTTAAAAAAATTATTATACTCAGATGACAAACCAGGTGTGAATTTGGTTGCTTACAACATCATTTATGTGACCAAATTAATGAAGAAAACAATGAATATGCTGACTAAGACCACAACTGCCTGTTGCAAGTCATTGTTTTAATAATGAAAATATTCTGAAACCCCAAACTATAGGATTATTCAAATGCAAAGAGTCAGATTTCTATCGTGCCCATTATTCAGCTGTGGTGAAATCCACCTCCATGACTCACCACTTACTGCTGCTGTTGGCCATTTGTACAGCAAAAACAGCCGTGGAGCCAGCAGAGCGGGGAAATTCACTGGGCAAGGGGTGCAAACTACAGCAGCTTAATGGAAAAGGCTGAACCTAAAAGGCAAACTAAATTAGACCAAGTGTGAAATGGCAAAGTCAAGGTGAGGGGACAACACACTGAGTAACCACAGTGTCTTATTTTCCTATTCTTTCCCTCATAATAATAATTTCCTTATTGTAGGAAGAATTTTTGCTTCATTTGGTTTTGAGTTTGGTTTTTTTTTTTTTTTGAGGACCATAAACACTTTTCAAAGACATATGAAAACAATAATAACAAAATTTTGTTCCAAGAACCATCCAAACCAGAAGCAGAAACAGCTCAGGTGATCACCACACACCGAGGAGAGGAAGCAGCAAACAATCAAATCACACAGATCACATGCAATCTGGAGATGTTTCTTCCAGTTTCTCAGTCAAACATCTATTAAAAACATTACTATGATAACAAAACCAGAGTCAGTAACAAACAATTCACAGACACTAAAAGAAAAAAAAAGAGCCTGAATTGTGAATAAATATTAACAGTAACAAATAAATCAACAAGCACCTAATTATTTATGTCTTCTCACTATAACAGCACATTAATCTGCCATGAAATAGTCATGGATGAATCACAGAATATCCAACTTTCCAAATGCACGTTGGATTCTTTATAACTGGACCACAGATATGAAGAAAGAAAAAAAAAAACACAACAAAAAAAAAGATTACTGGAAATGGTGAAATAAATTATCTCATGGTAGTTTGTTGATGCATAACATTTGCAATAGTTCTAATGGGGCAAGGGAAGGGTGGGAGAGAGCTGCTCTTATGTAAACTAAGGAGCTAAGAGCAGTGTTGTGTTGGGCTCACTAAGTAGCCCATGGAGGAAGACCAGCCTCTCTGGAGAGTCAAATAGCAAGAGTCTGGAGACAGCAACTTCACCTTTAGCCCAAGCATGGATGTGATTGTGTCCCCCCTTTCCCCTCCAAATTGTTTAAACATCTTGCTACCCACTTGAATTGGCAGTAGGAGGGTATTTTAGTTCAAATACAAGGCTCATTCTTAAGACTTCTGGCTCTGCTACTGATTTACTAAGTACTTGGATAAACCACTGCATCTCTCTGTGTCTCCAGTCCAGCATGGAAAACACAAATAACTACAGTGCTTTCGTCCTGTCCTCTGTCATCCTTGGTCACAATGAAAAAACACCAGGACAGGGCTGAATTCGTGGGGGTTATCACCAAGCATCGGATGGTCCCATCAGAAACAGCTGGTGCAAGTCTTGTTGGAGTTATGCAGCAATAAGGAGTTTGATGTTTCTATCCTAGAAAGCAGAAGGTTAGTCCAGAGCTGTGCAAAAGGCAGGAAGTAACTGGAGATGAGGGGGAAATATAACGGCAAAGCTTTTCTAATACGATCCAGTGCTTCTCAAAATCCCTAAAGATGTGGTTCGAGTTTTACGCAAACGTTGTGAGATGCTTTTGTTTTCTTTGAAAAGGAGTTTGCCAACCCTCTGCAAGAACCTCTCGTGGTGGAGACAAGGACACATGAGGAGAAACAGAAGCGTGAATGAACACCTCCGTCAGGTTTGTTCTTTCTCTTCCACTCTTCTCTTCTCACCTAGGGGAAGATGAACATCTGCATTCACAGTGATCTCCGGACACCGCCACTTTGCTGACTGGCAGGAAGCGCCAACGTGAAGCTGGTGTAACCTTCTTCTCCAACTTGCCCTCAGAAAGTACATGAAACACATCGGCCCTTGTTGCTTCCATAAGCTGAAAAGGAGTTTGTGATTCCAAGTCTACTCGGCTCACAGCACGACATGCCCTGGGTCAGCCCCAGCAATAATGTTTTTAAACAATATTAGGTTATTCTTGGCAATCGATGATGACGTTTTCTACCAATCGGGATATGAGAAAAACTTCTAATAATAAGAAGTGATAGAATAACAGAACTGGAGACCAAAATATTCTCCAATGCAGAGGCTGGTTACACTGTGGGGGCAGAGGGAAGCTGAGACAAGTCCCGGCTATGATTTGTCTTAAGAGTTTAACCCAAATATACTGTTAATTCCACACTTAGGGAGTCCAAGTCTAATTACTCTGTACTCAAGATCCCCACAGCAATAGGCAAATTCTGGGTTTATATTTTTCTCTGCTCCTTTGTGTGATCAAACAATTAGGTACTTAATATAGGAATTGAAATAATTTGCAAATCTGACGCATGAATAACTTACCAAATTCTAAGTCTGGGTTACTTTTCTGTATCTATGTCTCCACGTGGACTAAACTCACCTTTTTCTGGTGGGCCTAACATCATTTTTGAAGTGTGTCCTTCACACGCTGTTGGAGGTGCTCTGTGAGGTGCATGGTACAAGCCCGGTGATGATGGCAACTCTCTTCTATGCATATCATGATAATATAACCCCCAAAAATGCACTCAGCAAAACTGAGGAGAGATTGAAAAAAGCACTACCAGGGCAGAACAACTGTGAAGATGTGCTAGATCAAGGTTTGATGCTCGCTTGCAATGGGAGCATAACCCCAGTGGGTTTACGTGCTGTCACATCTGAAAGCTTGAGGCACAGCTGCTGTTCCCTGTGCAAGCTCAGTGACACTCCTATGGAGAGGTAAATGTCTGCTACTCTTTATTTTTCTCAGCTGAAAAGAGGCGTAACAGAAGAAATTGGATAGAGATTGGACCAAGCATTGGAACAGGCTGCCCAAGGAGGTGGTGGAGTCACCTTCCCT
This sequence comes from Antrostomus carolinensis, assembly GCF_000700745.2. Classification (NCBI taxonomy): domain Eukaryota; kingdom Metazoa; phylum Chordata; class Aves; order Caprimulgiformes; family Caprimulgidae; genus Antrostomus; species Antrostomus carolinensis. The sequence continues at coordinate 14,933 of NW_010318383.1, read as the reverse complement.
GGTGGGATTTAACAGACGGGCAGATGAAGTGCTCAGGGACATGGTTTAGGGGTAGAACTGACAGTGTATGGTTTATGGTTGGACTGGGTGATCTTAAAGGTCTCTTGGCAACCCGGGGAGTCCTACCCTGAAGAGCAGCTCCAGGATGGCCCAAGCAGCTCAGAAATGAGCCATGAAAACCAGCCAGGCAGTCCCAAACCTACCTCCACATCTCACCACAGCTATGGACACATCACCATCCCCTACACTCTTCTTTTTCCATCTCTCAGGACCCAGTATGTTTTTTCCAGCCTTCTCCTCACCCCAAGACCAACTGATTGATAGTAGCAGTTGATCTTCATGCTCTCTCTCCCTCCTAGATGGGTGAGCAGCTGTCATTTCCAGCGGGCAAGAGAATGAACTCATCCTTTCTTTTTTCTCCCCACCCGTCAGCTCACAAGTAATGCTGAGAGCAACTGGAGTCTCCCAGCTGGTTTGGTTTATTTGGTTTAATGTTCCACCATGACCCTTTGGCTTGGCCTGGCCTTTCATCCAAGCACTGTAGGGGCCTAAGGCTACTTAGCTTCCGTGATTAGATGAGTTCAGTGTATTCTGCCTGTTTGGCCAAAATCCAAGTGATTCACTTAACTACTCTCTCCTTTTTGAAGAGGTTGAACTAAGGCACAAGGAGAGACATCCCAAGAAATTCTGCACAGCCCAAAAGCAGGTGAGGAGTCTGATGGAACCACTTCATTCCCAAGTTTGCAGAGACTTATGCTAAGTTGCCCTTTGTCCTCTCCCAGAAAGACAAAGTCCTTCAGCAATGCCAGCCATTCTGAATTTGCCACCCATGGAGAAGCAGAGCAGGCAGGTCTTCTTCCTCTTCCCATCTCTCATGGCCTTTTCCCCATTGCAGTGGCTCTTGAATATTTATTCAAAGAAAAACTCTCTTTACCATGATGGTTGACATGGTGGTTGACACGCAACATGTCAGGCAGAGAAGAACTAACCCCTGAAACAACAAAAAATGATCCAAGTTTTCAGATGGGTTGGCTTTCTTGCCCTGTGACACCTCTCCCTTTCTACTCAACCTCTCCCTTGAGCAGAGTCCTAGATCATAAATTCATCAACCAACAAAATGAGAGGGAGACCCTTTCCTCCAGCGAAGGGACCATCCTGGGCCAACTGCCCTGGCTCTGCCTTTCCATGTCAGAAATATCTGTTGATCCAGGTAAATTGGCCAGTTTTTTTTTCCCCTTTCTCCTTAGACTCTGACAAGGACCCAACTGAACGACATGTTTTAATTCAGATACAACAGTGGCCAAAAGTGGCCTATGAAAGTATTAGGAAGTGGCACACGTAGCTCTGGTCTACACACAGTATCTTTTGTACCAGTGTAATTACATTGGCTAAGGCTGGGATATTTTACCCATACAGTTAGAGCAGCATATCCTGTAGTGTGGACAGCATAAGGGTGCCTTATACCATCTCAGCTCATTCCCTTTCCTCATACAGGAATGAGCCATACGGAATATCAGTGTTTTTCTATTAGTAGAGCTTCACCTGCATCAGGGAATTATACAGTTATAAAATTATCCAGTTTTAGCCATTCAAAGAAAAATAAACTTTTACATAGAAAATCCTTAAAGAGGTAGGTAGTGATAACCAAAATACTTCTTGACTGCCCAGGCTGACACAGCCAGATGGAGCTTAAAGACATTGAAGGAAAAGGTTTCCTAAAAAGTTCAGAAATTGTCTGTGTATTTCGGATCCCAAAACCATCAAGTCTATCCTATTTTGTGCCTAGCCCAGTGTTAAAGGATGAAGCAAGGCCCAGATATGATACCCAGGATTATAATGAGTTCTGACTGTGCTTCCTAGTTTCAGTCCATCACATGGATGAAAATTATGAAAGCTTAAAAACAACAGGAATGGATAGAAACACATTGCTCCACTCCTTCTTCCCAGTAGCTCATCATGGGAAGTGCTCTGAGAAGGATCACGAAGGCTTTGCAGAGCACACTGAGCCTTTGACACCAGTGAGATGTCCCACAGGTGTCACCTACCACCAAGGACAATGTCCAGCCCCTATCACCCATGTGCTTTTGAAGATTTTTGCACCTTCACTGAAAAAAAATCATGAAGGTCTTTGGGATATCGTCTCCTAGACCACATAAATCAGCACCTTCTTCCAGAAAAAGGAATTAAGGTGCAACAAGGTAAAGACATGGTCTGAACCCATGAATATGGCACTGTAGATGGAGCAGTGTCCTCTGCATGGACATATTTCTCTTACTTCCAGTTCAGTGTATTTGCATGGTCAAAGTTAAGCATCTGTGTGAGTGTTTGGATAATGAGAGCTACACGGGGTGTGATTTAAATACCAGGAAAGAAAATCAATAAGCTATTCAATATTTAATTAAAATGACTCCATTTCATGCTCCAGTGCAGGTTTTGTTGGTCTCACGATATTCTAAAACACGATATTCTGTGTTTTAGACTTTCTGGATCCTCAAAGAACACACTTCGTCCTTCTAAATACTGTCTGAAGCCTTTTACATCAAGAAGCATGAGTTTTGCATGTGTCTTTAGAACACTTCCAGACTTTATGTTAATGTATGGTCCAGCTCCAATGGCTCCCCAAGATATTTAACATAATTGCAATGAAATTAATAAAGACAAAAATAATTTATTCAAGGATATCTAATGAAACCAATGCAGAGCTTTTCAGGGGAAAGATCACCTTCCACAAAGCAAGGCCAGGTTAAAAAGAAGCTGAGGAACATTGCTATGGATGTCAGGAGGGAGCTGGAATGGTTGTTTCTCATGCATATCCCTCTTTCTTTCTTTTGTTTTTTTTATCAACTCATTTTTAAAACACCTTCCCTGTACAGAAACCCTCAGCACATGTGAGTCGGTTGTTTGGTCAACCACATGGTGGTTGGTCGTGGTGATATGTTTAACTAATGGAGGTTACGTTTCTCTACCTCTCTGCATCTTTGTCTTAGACAAGAAGCGGGGGGAAAAATAGTTCTGACTTCCAGACAGCCATGAAAACTAAATAAACATGCATGTAAATGAGAGGTTATTTGGAAGAGGGATTGTGGATGTTGGCAAGGAGAACAGCACAACTTATGACTTTTCTTTTTTTTCTTCTCCTCTCCCTCTCTCATTTTTTTTTCGTCTTTTTTCCCCTCTCTCTCTCTTTTTAAGGCCAATGGAGGTATTTTTTAAGGCAAGAGTTTATTTTTAGACCACATAGTTATGGCAAAATGGGGAAATGACCTTTTCATTTAGTCAGGAGGCATCATGTGATTGGCAAGTGAAAAGATACAGGCATGTGGGACTTGAGCCATCCATGTCTTAGGTCCTGCAGGGAGGTTTCTTGTCCCCATTATCTTGGGTAATCTTCTAGATGGAAAAACTACATCCTACAAGACTTGAAAGCTGGATATATGGAGAGAATCAACTCCCATTCCTGTCTTTCACCATCCAACAGCTTTCATAAAGGGAAACCATCAGCTAAATGTTCATATCAGGCAAAGGCTCAATCTGTAGCAATTTAAAATTGAGAATGGGAATACAGCCTTCATTACCAGGGTCAGGGAGCCCTTGAAAATGCTCCTTCCAGCTGAACTACTTAATTTCACAAGTGAAATTAATGTTCTAGAAGTTTCTCCTTAAGGAGATAAAGGTGGCAGTTATTTACTTGATACCTAAATCCAGGTGAGCCAGTGCCTTGCAGGAAATGCTAATGTGTATAAATAAAGCCATGAGTAGCAGCTGTGGGTTTTCAGAGGTTTTTGGAGAGAAATGTTGACTTGCTCTGCTCCTGAGGGACCAGGGCTATGGGCACATCCACCTTGCTTCAAATACCTACTGTGTATCTCCTTGAATTGGAAGAAGTCCTTAGCATTAGGCCACAGTTGGTAAGTGGTGAGGAGTTTTTTGTGTGTGTGTTTCTGTTCTTTTACCCATAATAATAATAATAACTTCCCCTTAATCAGACTCTTTCATACTTGGTCTTTAAAATAGCATCTGCAAGGGTTTGAAAATGGAGTTATCCTCCTGTGAGGGCTGTAGCTGCTGCTTCAAAACTGTTTATTTTCTTTTAATTTTGTACTTTGACCAACTTTAACTGGCTTTTCTTTCTCATTTTAACATCTGTGTACTTTCTGAATGTAATGTCCAAAAGGTTTAATTCTAACTTTTCTTATAAATATACATATCCTTATACGATCTGGCTCCTGCCCTGTCCCAACTTCCACACAATTTGAGTGTGGTGGGTGTGATAGCCCACTGCCTCTGGAGCTTCTGTGGTCTGGAAGAGATCCCTGGATCCCTCTGGCAGGTGACCCATCTCATTTCATAGGAAGTGCCTCTCTTCTCCCTTGTCTATAGCTCTTAACTTGCATTTTTCCCCTGCTGTTGAGCATGAGTAGTATTTCATCCCTGGAAAGCCTCTCAGGATGTTGAGCCAAGTTGGTTTTGGTTTGTTTTGGGGGTTTTTTATGGAGAAGTGTGTGTTTGTATGTGTAGAAGCGTGTGTACATGCATGTGCATGAGTCCCAGAATAGGTGTACATCTATCATTTCCAAAGGTAGTAAAAAGATACTTGTCAGAGCAACTGATTTATTGCAACATTTAATGAGATTCTTGTCAGAACCTGGTTTACTGGTGTAAATGCAAATGTCAGGTCAGTATAAATCACAGGGGTGGGGGACAGAAAGAAATATTCTGCTTTTCCCTAAGAGATAAACCAGCTCCATGGTTAAAGTGGGCTCCTCCTTGATCTGCCATTTGAGATAAGCTAATATACAGCACCATTAAGTGCCCTCTCCAGCATTAATTGCCAATTAACTGGAGGGGTAGGGCCCCAGCTGTGCAGATGCCAGAGGTTCATCCCCCCAGGATGTGACAGCTTCCAATCCCAGGACCCTCACCCTGCTGTGAACTCCCTTTGCTCCCACACAGCCCATATCCTGCCTGCTGTCCTGTCTCTGGATGAAGGGTATGTCTACATCCCAGAATTGCCTGGATGGGAAAAGCCCTTTAAAATCATTGAGTCCAATCATGATCCCAACACTGACAAGTCCCCACTAAGCCATGTCCCTCAGCACTATGTCTACACGTGGGTTTGCAGACAGGTGGGATTAACCTCTAAGTCTGATGCCAAGCAGCTCGGAAGCAGAAGGTGCAGTGAGGAAATGCCCTTTGCTGGGGCTGCTGTAGGCAAAGTCCTCTCCACAAGCAGCCCAGGTTTTTACACATTATGTCAAATAGTGAGATTCTTCTGTGTCCTGCAGGGACAGGCTGTGGCTGAGGACTTTCTCTCTGCTCCCAGGATGGAGTCTGCTGCAGGGGAAAAGTGGGGACACAGGCAGGAGTGAAGTTGTGCCAGCAGTCTGCCCTGCTGTGCCTCACAGATATGGAAGCAGTGGTCTTATTTCTACCTTGCCTTGCTCCCTAGTGCTGAACCCTCACCCACCTGACCAGCAGAAGAATCTTCACATCTCAGGAGCTTCTCCCTTTCCATTCCCTCCCTTCCTGAAGAAACCAGGAGATGCACACAGCCCCCAGCTCCATCCTCCTCCAGGGCTGTTCCCCAGGAGGACCCTGCAGAACCCTGACTCTTTTCCTCAGCTGCTGGAAGGGACTTTGCCCAGAAGGTCTCAGCCCAGGTGGGCTTTTTCTCCCTGTCCTGACAGCATGTGGGTTCTTCTCTCCATCCCAAAGCTCAGGGCTGTCCTGGCTCTGCTGTTCAGCCGCTCGCCTGCCAGGCTCCTGCTCACTTTTCCTTTCTCAGAGAGGGTCAGGGAAGGCCAGATGGTATTTCTCCACTTTTGTGCCTTAAAACATGCAGCTTTTTTTTTCCAAAAACCAGTAGCATAGGCAGCTAGTAAAATCTATTAAAGATGCTGTTGGATGTAAAAATTGGCTCTTTTTTTTTTTTGTCCAGTATCATAAAAGCTCTTAAAGAGATCCAAACCGGAAAAGACAGGCACCTAATAGTGAAAACAAGGAAAAGGGGGGGGAATAAATTGGCACAAGGGTCTTGAATTTTTTTCTATGACTGATTTGAGCATTGCAAACCACTGGCATGGAAAAGCAACACCCGCTGCACCACAATAGCAATAAATAAAACAAGAAGAGGAGAGCCCCAGCTCTGCTGTGGTCCAGCAGCCCCAGTATCGGGCATCCTGGCACTGCCTCTTTAGCAACCAGTACAGCCAGCACAACAATCGAGCTGGGATTGGGAATGGGAGCCGTAGTTAATTAAGCCTGCATCTTTTATTCTCTAGAGGCAATTCAGCCTGGTTTGAATAAACTGAAGTGCCAGGACCTGGTGGGAATGTCTCTCCTGGCGCAGGAGAATCCAGTCTCATGAGGTGCTTTATTACCATAACAATATTGCCCAGGATGCAGTTGGCGTGAGGTAATGCCAAGAGCCAGCCAGGGGAGATGAGAGGTTTTTCCATGAGGGAGCTGGGAGTGTTGGCCAGTGACTGAGGCTGTGTCAGTGCATGAAATTTCTTTTCATTCTCTCTCTCTCTCTTTATGAGATGTTTGCTAATTGAAGCAGTTCTGGAAAACAATAAGTTGTTAGAGCTCTCCTCCCCCACCTCCACTTTTAAATTCGCATTATTCTGATTTACTGGCAAAGCAGGAGCCTTTTCTGCTCCTTAGAAAGTGGCCTCTGATTATTTACATTTCCATATGGGATCAGTGAAAAAGGGAACACAATTTGTTGGGATGGGCAGGTGGGAGGAGAGGGGACCTCTGCCCCTATCTTCTGTAACATATTTTTGACAGCCAAGATATTTGCATAGGGAACAAAAAATATCCCATTTCCCAATTCCTCCTCATTCCACAGGTGGAAGCATTTGTCCTGGGATGGTTCTGCCTTCAGTGCTGGTCTCTTCAACAGTGGACATCCAATTCTTCTTATCATTAGAGGCTTCCATGGGGGGAAATCTGTCTGGGAACTCCAAGGTGACCAAAGTAAGGATTTCTTTTGCCTTGTGTGTTAGTAGATAACACGGAGCCTGTGCTGGTTTAGTGGGTTTTTGCAGGTACTGTCCCTGCATGTGCTGTTCTGGTTGCAAATACTTTTGGTCATCACTTGATGCAGTGAGCTGCATGGATGGCTAATGCAGGAACGGAGCACGGAGGGCTTGTGATGACATGAAGGTGTAACTGGGGAGTTGTAGCATTGTGTATTGAATGATTTATTTTATGTCTAAGTACTGAAAAATCAGTATCCATACACCTATCCATGTTTGTTTTTTTTTTTCTGGGTAAACCATCTATCACAGCAAAGCAATGAGTTTCAATCAAGGTCTTGATTCTCTCAGCCACTCCCTCCCCATCCTGTCCTGGTTATCCCAGTGTGGCTCTAGAACAGGAGGGTCTCTGCCTGTGTGGAGGTGCTGGCTTTGTCCTTGTAGCCTCTGGACACTAGAGGCCTCTAGACACTCTGCTATGATTAATGTTCGTTGTGGCAATCCTGTGTCAATAACATTCACCTGGAGGAAAAGAGCAGGACTGGTGGCATTCAGCTGATATTTTTTCTCTCTCCTTTCTAAACATTATTCATTACAATCAGTGCAGTTTCTAATAAAATACCTGGTGAGCAGGCAGGTTACAGGAGACTAGGAGCTGGGGTGAAGCTGGTTTAGCAGAGATTAGGATTAATCTCCCCCTCTCTGAACCCTCCATGCATGTACAAGCACACACAGGCAGCAGGCTTCAGCTGGGGGGTTACGATGTCTTTGGACACAAATCAAAAATGTGCTTTCAGAAAAATTATGCAACATGAAAATGAGCATTTTATATCTGTGTTCTAGCAAAAAAATAAAAATTACAACCTGGACTGGCCCACCCAGTGTTGTGTTTCTGTCCTTTAACTCCACAAGCCCACACATCTTGAAGGTAAAGGACTTTGGGGATGGTGCTGCCTAGGACAGACCGTTGGCTTTGCTTTCCATCCCAGCATTTCTCCTGGAGACTTCAGACTCAATCCTCTTATAGGCAGGAAAAATTTCCCTCCTTTTGAACTCCCAGCTATATTTTCTAAGAAGTCCTTCCTGGACTGGGGGATCTGCTCCCAAGGGAAGTTTGCTATCCCAGCATTGTTCATTCCCTGGTTTGTTGGGTTTTTTCCCTAGATTTTCCTTGTCCCTTCCCCAGTATCTGAGCAGCCTGGCTTGGACACACAGGGGTCTTGCCTAACAAAGTGTTTCTCCAAGGGCTGAGGTCGCTGCTGGGAGCAATCACTCTGTTAACCTTGATCAATCCAGATTGCCTGGCAATGATTCCCACATTGCCCAACTTGCAAGAGGCAACGTGTTTTCCAAACTTTCTGTCCTACTGAGATCCCAAACTTGGGTAGGACCTACCTGGGTAGTTTTTGTGCAGCCACTGTTCTAGTCACAGATGAATTTTTTAAGCTTCCAGTCATGTGCTGTCCCAGAACAACCTATTTTGGATGTGTTAAGAGTTACAGAAGTGGTGACAAAGACTGGGGCAATGTGGGAACTTCAGACTGTCTCAGCAGCCACCGAGTAGCAAATAGCTGAGCCCAAGGGACAACCAACCTGGTAAACTGAGGCACTGATTAAGGACAAGGATTTAATGGTGTTTGGGGGTCTAAAGATGCACCTGAAGATCATCCCTCAGTGTGAGCACCCGTGGGAGGGCCGTGCCCCTGTCCCAGATGCGAGGTGGGAGGTGAAGGGCAGCAGGTCCCCCCCTCCTCTACCAGCCCTGATGGAAACCACATTGCTGCTGCCTTCGGCCCCTGTGTCCAGAGAGGCTGTAAATGTTGGCTGCTGATAATCACTGCAATTAGTGTGCAACGTGCTCCTGCTCAAGGGGTGTTTCCAGCTGCTTTAGCAGATGTTGGGGTGTGATTTGGCTCCTGGCACCCCAAGGAGGGATAAGGTATAGCACCAAGGCTCTGAGCTGCTCCTAAAGACATTACCCTGCTCCTTTAAGTAGTAGCCAGAAGCTTTCTAAATATTAGCATCTTACCCCAAAAGAAGAGGGAGAGGGAGAAGAAAAAAAAAAAAGTGTTTTGGCATGAGAACAATTTCTCCATTACCTCAATTAGTTCAAATGATCTGGAAAGGTTCTCTCTGGAGAAATCAAGCTAAATCTCAGCCAGCAAAAGGGGCTGCTGGCTGGTTGGTTGCTGTAGGTGTTGATATGAGCATTAGTCAGCAATGTAGATTGCAGTGAAGTCAGTCAATATTGCTGTCGCTGCTGTCTGGCTGCAGTCATAAATTAATTAATTATATCACTGCAGTAATTGAGGGCCTTATTCTCTCCAGGATTCTGGCTCTGGCACCTCCCTGCCTGTTCCTAAGGCTGTCCATCAATTCGGTGAGGTCTGGCTTTTACTGAGATCATTAGTTCCTGAAATACTGCAAAGTCTCTCCACAAGAAAAAAAGGGGAGAAAGTTTTATTTACCCATCTTCATCCTTTTCTCTACTGCCTGCAGAGAAAGGAGAGCAGCAAGTTCAGGAAAGATGCAGAAGAACAAGGGTGGGATTTAAAATTCCATCAGTTTGGGGTCATCCCTTTGCATACAGGAATCAGAAGTATCCTTGGAGTCCCTGAGATGGCAATAAGGTACTATGGAGGGACAGATTAATCCCTCTCAATGCTCCAGACCAACTCTGTTCCTACAGTAGGGTTGAAACAAACCCAAACACCCTGATGGAATAAGCTTGAGATAATCAAACAGGCTGAGAAAATTCATGGGCTGGCTCCTGCTCTGGCTCTGGTGGATTAATGCCAAATTGCCCCAGCTGAGGATCTGGATTGCATCTTCTACCTATAAAAATGGTGTTTAGGATATCTTGGCAAAAGTAGGTATTTTTGCAACCCACTTCTAGCTGGGCAGTGCTGTGTAGGGATGAAATCCAGTTACACTGGTGAAAAAAAGAAAAACCAACCACACAACTGCTAATCAGGAGAGGAAAAAATTCCACCATGAGCTTGTGGAGCTCTGCTCTTGTAAGACTGCTTTGTGAAAAGGTACCTGCTGGAAGCTGTTGGACACACAGGGATTCACACTGACCTACAGTGAAGAAGAGGGAGGAGCACCCTTATTTCCAGCACTTGTTATTGATTGTGAGCTTCCCAGCACCCAGTGTTATGATTGGAAATCCCTGCTAAGTGATAGTGGGAAGATTTTTGGCTTTTCCCATAAAAATAACACTTATTTCTGGTCCTAATGATTATTCATAATGGTTCCAAAAATCTGAATTCTGGGTTCAAGGCTCACAAAGGTGCAGAGTAATGAAGAGCATCAGGTGTGCAAGCTCAGAGGACTCACCGCTCTGTTGTGTGGAAATATCACTGATGTTGCATTGGTTTTCTTGTTAAAGTTGGTGTTTTTTCAACTTTCCTCCAAATGTGCAGCATTGCTCAAGGTTGATGTTACCAATAAATACAGCTGGTCATTTTTCAGGTTTTTTTCTTTTTAAAAAAAAAGCAAGCCACTGTTTGAAATCATTAGTCATGTGTGTAGAGGAATATGGCATGTGCACAGAGGTGTCCAAGAAATCCTCATTTGGGGAATACTTGGGTAGAAAAGTACAGAAAAAAAAAGGTATCTAGAGGCAAAACCCTGCTTTGCTCAAAGCCATGGTTGAGTAGTCTGGGAGAAGAGACCCTTCCCTTGCTTCCACATCCCAATCCCCATTTTACAGTGAGCCACAGCATCATTCAATGTTCTCAGAAAATACACCTTCAAGGTGTGCAACACTATAGGAAGCCCTGGGAGCTATGGAATATTTATTTCCTCTGCCTATGAGCCTCTCAATTAGTGCTGGAAATAAGGGAAAAGCTCTGGATGTTGCCCAGGATATAATGCCACAGTGGCAAGAAATGCTTGTAGCATTTGGTGGATTTAGGAGGCAAGGGAAGGCACAGTGGTTTGTATTTGCACCCCAGGTCAATTGTAACCACCTCTTTCTGTAGAAGATTTTATAGGGTTCAGTAAAACCTTCCAAAACACTTCAGGGTAGCAACTGTGAAATATTGACCTGCAGAGAAAGGAGAGGGAGGATAGGCAAGAGCTTTCACATTGAGATTTGGAAGCTGGTTTTAGGGGTTATGTGAATATGTGGGAGCTGGTCCCATCAGACCACAAATGAGGACAAAGGGGAATGCCACCACCCCTGTGCATCCCATGCCTGGATGTGCCTCTGGGATCATGGGGCTCTGGAAAGCCCTGCACCCTGGCAGGCAGCACAGCTCCAGCATGGATGGATCTAAGCTGAGGAGGTGGCTTTGGGAATCAGTGGCCTCATTTAGAGCTTTTATTAAACTCAGTAATTGAGAAGGGCTTTCTGGCGATGCCCAGCCGGATGGTTTCAGGCACAGGGAGCAGAAGGGAAGGGAGCATCCCACTGATTACAGCCTTTTGAAGTCACTCTTCTTCCCCTGAGATCCTCTGCCTGGCTGTAGCCCAAAGCTTTTCCTCCAGCTGTTTTTCAGCTCCTTTTAACTGCTGGGAGAAGCAGGAGGGAGACAGAGCTGGCAGGGATGACTGCAGGGCATAAGACACATTCCTCCAGGTTAGCTGGTGTTTCTAGGCTTTTCAGTGAAAAACCTCAATTAACTGATAATCAGCCAAGCATGGCAAACCCAGAAGCAATAAGTGCTTCTTCTGGCTCCAGGGGCCAAAGGGTAAAATCTACTCAGGGAGCTAAATTAGTTCTCTAATTGGGATTTCTGTCCATCCTTATCCTGCTCTGGATGCTCACGAGAATGAGATCAGTGACAAATTCCCAGTTCTTCCCACATCATCACCTTTCCTTAACAACCCTGTCTAATTAGTGCTGTAATGCAGAAGAAGGACTAAAATCTGACCCTGGGTGGAATCTAGGCTTGAACTGTCTTCTCATCCAAACTGCTGCAATCCCATGAATTTAACTGCATGGCACTGATTTACACCAAGGAAAGGTTGTGAGCTCTTCCCATCCTACTCCAAGTAAGATGCGCTAAGGGAAGCCCACCACAAAAATCCCCTCTGGATTTCTCCACTTTGAGTACATGGGAAAGGGATGGTGGCACTGAGGGGCTGTGGAAGATGTCTCATGGCAGAGTGTGTGGGACCAAGGGAATGGGACAAGTCATGTCCCGGGAGGAATCCCACAGAACAGACTTCTGCTCAACACATGTGGAAAGGTTTTGGTGACCTCCACGGTCTTGGTTGTCCTCAACCCACTTTTCACTGTGGGAATGCTCAACAGCAAAAGAGAAACTGCTTTTCCTTGGGTTTATTTTGCTTAGAAGGCAAAAGTGGAAACAATGAGTGCCAGCACCTAACCCCTTCCAAAAACCCAAAAAAGATAATTGTGCAAATGTCAGAGAGCAGGAATCTTCATGTCAGAGAGGATGTTTCATTCAAGACTTGGTGTGTTTGCTTCTGAGAGCTACCACAAGCAGAATGAGATTGTATTTCCCTGCCCTGTGCAGCAGGTAACCAGGAGGAGAGGACACAGGGAAGGGCTGCAAGGACCAGAGCTAAAATCCTCCATCCCCTTGGAGGCATGAAAAATCCTGATTTGTAAGCTGAGGAGTGACCCTCAGAGGTCATCCAGCCCATTTCCCTTGCCCCAAGGTAAAATCAGCCATAACTAAGCCATTCCTGATTAATTCTTGTCCCAAAATGTCATGAATGTTGCTTGTGGGGTTGAACCAAAAGATTTGCAGCACATCAGTTGGAGGATCTTCCTGCAGCCAGCATGGCTGGGCTGTCCCCTGTGAGAGCTGTTACCAGGACAGTCAGAGCATCCCTTATTTTTTAATATTGAAATTGCATCTGAAGAAACTGAACTCAGGCAGAGTTTTTTAATTAGCCTTCAGTATCTTTAGGTTTTAAGAGAGGTGACTGCTGTATCACCATGTGAGCTCATCAGGAATAATGTCATCATCCTTGTTTTTATTAAAAAAAAAAAAAAAAAATTAACATTTCTTTTAGATTTTCAGCAATCAAAATACATTGTCCAAAAGCTGAGAGAATTGAAGAAATTTGGAGGGGGGAAAAAAATGCAATGTATTATCTAGGAAAGTGGTAATAAAAATATTAATGTGATCAAACCCTCAAGTTTCCATTTTGAGATTAAATTAATGGGACAGATTGGAAATAACAATTCTCCACTTGCTGTGCAAGAATATTTAGCACACACTTTAAAGTCTGCCTGGATGGGAAAAGCCCTTTAAGCTCAGTGAGTCCAACCATGAACCCAACACTGACCAGTCCCCGACTAACCCATGTCCCTCAGCACTATGTCTACGTGACTCTTCAATCCCTCCAGGGATGGGGACTCCACCACTGCCCTGGGCAACCCCTTCCAATGCCTCAGAACCCTTTCAGCAAAGAAATTCTTCCTCACAACCCATCTCAACTGCCCTGTGCACAACTTGAGACCATTTCCTCTTGTCCTGTCCCTTGTTCCTTGGTTGAACAGACCCACCCCCACCTCTCTACACCCTCTTCTCAGATATTATGCTTTGAAAAATTGAAAGTTGTCCCTGATGTCAGCTGAGCCAGCCGTGGCTGTCCTGTGCATCTCCATAATCTCAGCAAAGAGCAGGTTCCTCATCTTCTGAAATCAGCTGCTTTGCATGAGCATCCTTCTCAAGGTGAAGTCCATTCCCACATCCCCCAGACCATTCCCAGCTCCCCTCTCCCCATCCAAGGACCGATGAGCCCAGTTACTGCTGGGAGCTACTGGCCTTCCCTAGGGCAGCTTCTGTGGCAGCTCCCTGAGCCCAGCTTCTGAAGGGGGCTTTCTTACTATTATTATTTTGTGGTCAAAAGGTTGCATACGCTATTTTTTTCTGATGCAGAGGCTTAGAAAGAGTGGAAAGCAAAATATTTTGATAATTATTCAGGCCAGCGGGTTACATAAAAGGTTCCATAGCCCTCTGCATCAAACCTGAACAGTTCAAACCACAAATTCTGTTTTTGCAGCCATAAAACATTCAAGGAAAAAAAAAAAAAAAGAAAGAAAGAAAATCCATTTTCCATTTGCTTGAAACTTATAAAATTTTACGTGGTGAAAAATGACAGTTTACTCCCAGTAGGAAACTGCCCAGAGAGGTTTGTTTCATAGGCACAGTGGGATCAAGAAATAGGCCTGGACTTGTGTCCTCAGTCACATAAAGAGCAGATGAAAGATGTCCCAGAGCAGCAGGAGAAAACTGCAGCAGTGTGGGTTGTCCCAGTCTCACTGGGAAGAGTTCTTGCTGGTGTGGAGATGGAGAGGAGAGCACACGAGGCTGCTGTGTGTCCTGGGGCTTGAGTGGTGCTCTTGGTTTTGAGAAGATGACCCAACGACCTGAAAACAAGGGATGAAATCCCATGGGGTGTTCAGGACCTTCAGCTTCCTCAGCCCCTTTGTGGGGGGTCTGTGATACAGCACTTGCCAGGCTAAAGCTGCACATGGGAGATGCTCAGCGAGATGAGCCATAGGAACATGGGCACTGCCAGAAGCATCCCAGCCCGTGTGCTGGTCCCAGCAAGGGCTGGCATCCTCCTTGGGATTAGGATGGGCTCAGAGGGTTTCCTCTAGCTCACATCACCACATGTTCAGTTCTTTTTCTCACAGCAGTGCCTGAAGCAGAAACCTCAAGGGAGTTATTGAGGTTTTCCTGGGCTTTGCTGGGTTAAGAGGAAGCAGAATCAGACTCCAGCATCCTGGCTGAGGATGAGATGTTGCAGTGTTGGTGGAAAGCACCAGTGCAAGAGCTTACAAGCTGCAGGAATTCAGTCTGAATTCCTGGCTGCACAAAGTCAAACTCGTGTGGTCTGGGAGTCGAGTTCTTAAAGCACAGAGCAGAGCTCCCTCACCACCCCCAGCTACCGCCAGATCTCAGACCAGTGCAGCTCTGGGAGTGATTGTCCCGCTCTGCTCTGCACTGAGGCAGCCTC
>NW_010318382.1:0-2812 GCF_000700745.2 Antrostomus carolinensis | reverse complement strand
CCTTCCAACCCAAACCATTCTATGATACCTGAATCTTGTACAAAGTGAGGATCCATAGAAATTTCATTCCCTGAAACTCCCAACGCTTAAACTGCTGCGAGCCACCTCGTGTTTTGACCTGCTAACACTATTAAAATATCAACCCTCATTAATGTAATTTTTTTAATTGCAAGAAACGGTTATAACTTGGGGGCTGTTGCAGCTTCACAGGGGTAGCTCTGGGGTCAACATTATCTACTGTCTGTCTTAGGCAGACTCAAAGCTACAGACCAGTTTGCCAGACTGGCAGAGGTAACTCAGGCTCAGTTGCCACCAGCCAACTTGGACACAACGTTTAATCTGAGTTAGGAAGAGAGATGAGGTAAGAGCCTGAAGGGACAATGAGGTTTTAGCGTGTTGCCATCACTCAGAACTTATGTTTCAGATACAAACCCAACAAACTAAACAACCATACGTAGATGGTATCAGGATGGGGGAAGAGCCTGGCAGCTCGCGTTGGAGGCAGAAGGAAAGTGCCAGGATACAACGTACAACTGAACCTTCCATCAAACCAGCTTCCCAAAAACACAACAGGAGCTGAAAAACATCAAACTGCTGATACTGCAAGATCCTTCCCACAGGTAGAAAGAAAGGAGGACAAACCTTGGCAGTAGAAAGTCACAGAAACTCATAGAATTGGAAAAGCCCTTTAAGATCATCAGGTCCAACCATGAACCCAACACTGACAAGTCCCTGACTAACCCATGTCCCTCAGCACTATGTCTACACGACTCTTCAATCCCTCCAGGGATGGGGACTCCACCACTGCCCTGGGCAACCCCTTCCAATCCCTCAGAACCCTTTCAGCAAAGAAATTCTTCCTCACATCCAACCTCAACTGCCCTTGGTGCAAATGGAGGCCATTTCCTCTTGTCCTGTCACTGGTTCCTTGGTTGAACAGACCCACCCCCACCTCTCTCCACCCTCCTCCAAGGGACTTGCACAGAGCCACAAGGTCTCCCCTCAGCCTCCTTTTCTCCAGGCTCAACACCCCCAGTTCCCTCAGCCACAAGGGAACTCAGCACGCTTGTGCTCCAGACCCTTCCCCAGCTCCGTTCCCTTCTCTGGACACGCTCCAGCACCTCCATGTCCTTCTTGGAGTCAGAGGTCCAAACCTACAGGGTCCAAAAACACTTTCAAATGTGTTTATGTAGAGCATTTGGAATAGAAAATGATGAGCCACAGCACAGATAATCCAGCACTCAGTTTGACAGTGACCATCTGCTGTTTCAGAACATTCAGAACATACACAGCACAGGTATGAAATCACCTGCCCCCAGGTTACCCTGAAATCCTCTTTCTAGTCAGATCCTGGCTTAACTTAGAAGCAAGAAACTTCATTTTTATTTTTAAATATTTTCACTAAAACTCAATATTGATTAGTATCAAAATCTTTTTGAGCTCTGGCCTCAGTAATAATTTGCAGTAATCAATTGTAATTAGGGAACACGTAAAAGGTTCTGAATTACTTTTAAATCTGAATTACTTTTAAATTTCATTTATACACCATTTTTCTGGTTTTATAATATAAAAGGAACACAAACCTCTAGGAGCTTTGCTTCATATACTCCTAAAAACCTCCTCTGAAGTTCAGAGCACTCTCTTTTTAAAACTTGGGGTTTTTTTTTTGGAACTTTTCATACCTTTTTTTGTGGAACCTTTCATGCCCCCTCCCTGGAAGTGTTTAAGGCCAGGTTGGATGAGGCTTTGAGCAACCTGGTCTAGTGGAAGGTGTCCCTGCTGATGGCAGGGGGGTTGGAACTGGATGGGCTTTAAGGTCCCTTCCAACCCAAACCAGTCTATGATTCTATACAATTCTCCTCAGTTGACTGATCTCTCTGCATTATCTTTCCAGATGGAGCAGCCACAATTGAGCACTAAAATCAAGATGAATGCAAATAAACAATCCACCAAACGGGATGTACACACACATCCAAAAAACAAAACCTCCTCCAAGTTGTACATATGATTCTCACCCCACTCTCTGTGCTATCTGGTATATTGTTAATTTTTAATCTCCAGCTCCATGTTAATATGGATGCTTTCTTCTGACCTAGCACAATGCTACCTAGAATATTTTGTTGAGCTAACATCTAATTTTAAATATTCTGGGATGTATTGGTCATAAACAGCTTACTTTCTAAGTTTTCCTGATAATTCTGCAGTTCTGTTGGCAGTTCACAATACTATTTTATTCACAGCACTTTCTCCTTAGTCCACTTTTCACCTTTATTTTTTTAACCAACTCATCTCCTTCCTGTTTTCTTGCCAAATCAGATTAATTGTCCATGCCATGAAGAAAAAATTGAGGAATTCTATTCTATTTATACCTCAGTGACCAAAAAAACCCTCTTTTTCTAACCAACTTTCCGTGGGTTAAACAGTTTAAGGTTTACGATGATGCTTTCCCTCTCAACCGATGACCACTGTGGATGCTGACTCAGGTTCAGTGGTTGACTCAGCTGGAATGGTTGAGTGATGCATTCCTTGATGTTCGCCTCTAATCCTCTGCCAGGGAGGGTTATCAGGGATCAACAGAAAGTGAATCCACTCCTCAGCTAGTCCTAACCCAAAACTGACAGCGTGAACAGAGGGGACTGCCAACACCATCTGGCATTAATGTGTTAGAATCAGAGAATCACAAAGGTTTTGGTTGGAAAAGATCTTTAAGATCATCAAGTCCAATCATGAACCCAACAGTCTAAACCACATCCCCATCCACCACATCTACACATCTTCTACACATCCCTCCAGGGATGGGGACTCCACCACT
>NW_010318381.1:4510-19804 GCF_000700745.2 Antrostomus carolinensis | reverse complement strand
CCCTGACATTCTGTGATTCTGTGATTTGGGGTTGGCTGCACTGGAAAACCATAAACAAGTGATTTAATTATTCTGTATTTACTTGTGTCCTTGATATAACTAAAACTTGCCATTTACACACTTACCCTAAGATTCATATTAAGACTGCAGGATTTCTTTACTCTTCACAAAAAAAAAATACTCACTGAATACCAGTTCAAAAATGTAGATGTGACTGGTTTTGTGGGTTTTTTTCCCCCGAGTTACTTGAGCAGTAACTCAGCAACCAAAATTTAAGACAGTTTATTAAATTAAAGAAAAACCTTTATTATCTGAACGCTGTATTTCTTCACAGTGTTTTTAAAATTTGTAAGAAGCCAGTGCTTCAGATTTGTGTTTGTTAGTGTCTTTTGCAGATAGCAATGTGTGCTGCAGACAGTATTTCTTCCAGTGTGTCATTTAGAAAATGCCTACAGCAGAAAAAGAACACTCTATACAGGTATTTTGTTCCTGTTTGGTTACGTTCAGGACCACTGGGCACACAGAACACTCACCTTGTGTGTTGCAGAGTGGTTTTTTCTTCAAATAGGGAGCGTGGTTTTAGCAGAAACTCGTGTATGAATTATGAGTCTCAGTTTAGGAAAAATTCACTTAAAAAGTGCTTGTCTGCGTGGTGTAAGGTGAAGTGAAAGAAGTGAAAATGTCAAGTGATTTCGGTGCTGATGTATCTGTTCGTACACGTGTATTTCAACTTGCATTTGCTCCTTGCACCAAAAATATTTCCCTTTATTAAATTATAGTGATAATTAAAACGTATACAGGGTTTAGGTCTGAAGTCAGAATACTTTCTGATACAGAACAGACGAGGTAGCTACAGGGAGTGATCAGTCCTTGTATCCTTAAGTAACTGTAAATTAACTGCATTTCTTGGTGCTTAGCTGAGCATGTTCTTGATGTTCCCAAACTTTCTTCTGTAGAGCTACCCTCTTAAACCTCTCATGGGTCCAACAAATTTCATTTTTAGGCTGAAATGCTAAATAATGTATCTAAGGATATAAGTTCTCTCTGGATAGGTGATCTTTTAAAATCTGAGGCTTTGACAGGGAGAAGGAAGAAGGGAGGAGCAGAGGCAGAGCAAAAGTCACTTCATAGCATTCCTAGTCCTCTGCTTTATGGCTTTGCTTGTACTGCCTTTTCAGTTAGGTGCTTTGTAAAGAATGTATTGCTGATTGCTGTAAAAACTAGGCTTTGATTTTTCTTTTATTATAATCTGTTTAATACAATTCCTAAGTTTAATTCATATATGTAGGTTTGTGGAGGGTGAGTGTGCTTTCTGAAATTGTGGTGTGGCTGGAGATAAAAACTGCACTCAAAATTACGTGCAGTATGCACGATTCAGTCATCACTTTGTGGTAGATCACTGTACCATTTTAACTCAAATCCTGTGAGCTTGAACATACCTAAAAAGAGTTCAGAACAATAGCACAGCTGCTTTTGGTTTAGATAATGTTGTATTAAGAAATGCCAAGTTGAAATAAGAAAAGCTGAGTGATGTAACATTGGAGTAATAAATTGTGTCCCTTTAATTATGCTTGGAACCACTGTGCTGACAAAGAATATTTTCTTGCCTGCGGTAGACTTAAAAAGTGCTGAGGAGTAGAATAAACCTGTGTGGAGCAATTAGCCAAAGCACTAGTACAGTGGTGTTCACAGATCAGAAATGTCTTTCTAGATTTAATGATGGTCATGTTAAATGTTAAAGGGTTTGCTGTTCTGAGGTGATTTGGGTACCAAAAGAATTGGTTGACAGCTTCTTTTCTTGTAGATGTGAATTAGGTGTGTGATGTCACAATTGCAATATATGGAGATAGTGAATCTGAAGAATATTTTGAATTTGAAGGATGTTTTGGCTATTTCAATGTGCAGAGCTGGTTTGAAGTAGGAAACAAAAATGGTTCGTTTAGAACAAAGGTAGCTGCAAGATTTCTGTTGGTACTGGGCTTCAAAATATGAAAGAGAGGAGAAAAAACAAGTACTGAACAAAGTTGGACTATTGATACCTCCTACCAGAACACACTAATAATACTGGCAGGACAATACTTTTCACTTGATAACACTGAAGTTTTGATACAGATGTAGTTAAATCTTTATTTTCATCTCCTAATTTCAGTTCAGTTGTTTGGTTAAAGGATCTTGCAGTGTTTCAGCACAAACTAGATGAAACTAATTGCACTTTTTTCCCCCTCAGCACCCACTTTCCCTGGGAGTTGAACTGTAGTGAATAGTTCATCCTTGTTTAAACAGGGGAAGGTGTATTTTAAGAACTTTAAATGGATTGAACATGATGGCTTAAATCTTTTTCTTAAATTTCTAGCACAAGAAGTTTTGGATAACCTGAAGGATCGGTGGTACCAAGCTGACAACCCACCTCCTGATCTGTTGTTGAATGAAGAAGAATTCTTGTCCTTTCTTCATCCAGAGCATAGCAGGGGAATGCTGAAGTTCATGGTGAAAGAAATCATCCGAGATTTAGGTATATCATTTAAAAACATGTTTTGGGTGTTGTTTACTTACAAACGTTAGGCCATTGCACTGTCATGGGTTAAGCTGAAATTTTGGCACATCTTGTTTGCTCTGTTCTACACATCTAACGTGATGAGTAAGAAAATCAGCACAAATTCTGGCATCCTATGGAGTTGTATGTGCATCTCTCAAGACTAAATTTTGTCTGGTTGTTACAACATTATGTGTTAGAAAGATATTCTGAGTTCTTCATACAAAGAGATCAGCTGACGCTACTTCAGTCATACTGAGATGCTGCTGCATTGTAGGGTCACTGTAGCAGTACTAGAAAATATTGATGAATAGTGAAATATTATAAAAGATATTGATGTGAATGTTCTGTAAGGAGCAAATTAATTGCTTTGTGCTTCTGCAGTACAGCAGCTGTGTAAGAATCGTGAAGTACAGTCATGAGAGTGGAAATAAATGGTTGAGGTTTCTAAGAAAATAATGTGGTTTTTTTTAAAGTCATAAGTATTGGTACATATTTATTCTTCTATTGAGTCAATAGTGATGCCTACTTAAAACTGCTAGAACACCTGGATTAAAAAAAACAACAACAAAGAACGATGACTTTGCTGGTTGTGAGCTTAATAAATATCAAGAGTTTCCAGTGATACTTGAGCGTGTGACACGCGCAGACAGAACAGCAGCAATCACAAAAAAAAGCCCAGCTTGCCACCTGGTGTGTCCTTCAGGAGCAGTAAAATTCTTTTTGTCTGTTGTATTGATGAGTGTATGTTTTTTATCCTCCTAAAACATTGTGTACCATAATTCAGAGCGTTTCCAGCTGACCAAAGATATCAATGGTAACTATTCTCTGCTAGAGTTTGGGTGGCGCGTTGCTGAAACCAGGCAGAGTGTACCAATGGCATCTCTGACATGAAGGAATTTCTCATTTTTCATGGGCATTAAGCAAATACTTTTCAGTTACTATGAACTTCTGTTGTAGATCAAGATGGAGACAAGAAGCTCACCCTTTCAGAGTTCATTTCATTACCTGTTGGTACCGTAGAGAACCAGCAAGCTCAAGATATTGATGATGACTGGGTAAAAGACAGAAGGAAGGAATTTGAGGAGGTCATCGATGCTAACCATGATGGTATTGTTACAATGGAAGAGCTGGAGGTAAGTTGTCCTCAAATAATTAGTTTTAGTGTTTTTAAAACCAATAATTGTTTTTTTAAATACAGGATTGAAACTGCTTTAGAGAATATGAAGTCCAAAAATGAACAGTATGGTGTGTGTGTCTATGAAACTTTGAGTTACAGTTCTACAGTGCTTGCAGATAATGTTGTTAGGCTTTTTGTTAAAGAGGAGGGGGAGTTTTCTTAGCTTCACTGTTATTCAGAGGTATGCTTTCAGGGTTTTTTTTGTCACATAGACACGTGTGTGGCTTTGGAGTGCATGAAAGTGAGTCACAGACTTCATTAGGTGCGCTGCTTAATGGGACAATGAGTCATACTTTCAGTTACAAAAGGAGTAACTGGCAACCTATATATTCATTAAAAAAAAACACAACCAAAAATAAAACAAACCAAAAAAAACCCAACAGCCAACAAACCCTGGGGTCCTCGTAGTGTAGAAAATAGCAGAGATCTCTTGTCTTCGAGATTTTTTTATTTAAAAAAAAACCACAACAAATTATTATTTTCAAGTGTGGATTCTAGTTTGTGGCCTTTTTCAACTTCAGTTTGCACAAGTGAGGCGTTCTTCTAACAATTCTGTCTACAGAAGCGTGTCTACCAAACAACATGAAATATTTTGCAACTTATAGTTGGGGTGGTTTTGTGGCCAGTGGAAGAGGCTCGTGGCTCATTTCTGGCTTTTATTTTTTTGCCTTTCTGGATGTAGGAATGTACTTTGACAGGCAGAATTCAAACTGCAGCATAGGCAGCGTGGAAGGAGAACCTCTCAAGTGTTGGTCTTCTCCCCCAGACAGGATGAGTGCTGAAGTTCCTAACCTTCTCAGTATGCAAATATGTGGATGTGAACAATAGTGATAGGATGGATAAACAGTTACATTGTGACACAGACAATATGAATAGCCTTTTTACTGAGAATTTGGTTTTAAAAATAGTCCTTTTATCTGTGAAGTCTTTGTATATGTCTACACACGTAGACACATGCACATATATGTGACATCTGGAAAGAAATTGAAGATAATGTTGAGTCTTGTACATCATGAGCTAAAGTGCAGTGCTTGAAAACTTTTAATCTATTTCAAGGTAGGTGAAGGAGCAAAATGCTTTGTTTCTGAGGCTTCTTACCTCTCTAATGTCTGCCTGGTGGTTTAAAATGGAACAAAGAAGTTCTAAATTTAACATGTACTAAAGAGTTTATCTCCAGAAACAAGAAAATTTAGGTCACACAGATGGGGAGCGTGCCAGTTTTTATTTTTGAATCGGTATTTCTTCACAAAAACCACCAGATTTGATAGTGAGTTTAGTTTGCAACCAAAATGTCAAAAATATTTTTATTGTAGACGCTGGCATAAGCTGAGAAAAATCTGTATTTCTGTTAGAACAGCAAAGGAAGCAGTGAATGGAAACATAGCCAGGAGATAGATGTAAGCCTGTTAAAAAGATGTGCTAACACCTTTTTCCATGACTGATGTTTGGGATGGCTTATGTTGGGCTCAGTAGCTGAAGCTTACATAGAGCTTCATATTTCTGATGTGTGAAAATGTGTACTTAAGGATTGAAAATGATTTTCTTACTTGTTTCAGGAATATATGGATCCTATGAATGAATACAATGCCCTAAATGAAGCGAAGCAAATGATAGCAGTAGCAGATGAAAATCAAAACCATCACTTAGAGCTGGAGGAGATACTGAAATACAGTGAATACTTCACAGGCAGCAAGCTTATGGACTACGCACGGAACGTCCATGAGGAGTTCTGATCCTGCTCACTTTTCCAGAGCTCTGAAGCACTTTCCTGCTTTCAAAAAAAAGAAAAATCCAACCCTCAAACAGACAGAAAGTTACTTTGCTGCTATCTGTGTTATATGCCTACAGCGTGTTGTTCTAGACTTCAAAAAAACCCTTCCGTCCATACATAAGATCTACAGCTCTCTTGCCTTCAGTATGAGGGGGGGAAAGATCCATAAATAACGGGCAGGTAACTGGACTACATCAGTTTGTCCTGGTTTGTACAGTTAATCCAGCTGAAGTTTCAGCTACTTTTGGTTAATCATGTTTGGTGGAGGCGTCTTCAGTATTTAACTCTTCTTGTTGCCCTCATAGCTGCTGATCCGTGGAAATCACAAGGAACACTGAAAGATGTTGGCTTTTGTAAAGGGATTGTGGTTCAAAGGCGTGTGTTCTGACCTCATGAGGATATCCATACCTAGACTGATGGGCTAATCTTCCAGTGTTCTTCTCAAGGCATCTCAACCTACTTACGTGTTGTTGAGAATTTAATGCAAGTTCTCCCTCCATTGCTGAGCAAGCTTGTGGGGAAGAACTTACTTTAAATGTTCCAGAGAAGCTCTTCTACATCCACTTTAAAAAGAAAGCTGGTTATAGCATGACAGGTTTTGTGTTTGCAGGTGCACTGGGAATATGAGAGAATTGACATTGGTTATGTATTAAAAAATCAAATTTCATTCTAAAAATGAAACAATGGGGAAGGTTTCTTTGGGAGCTTAAAGATGTTGGACAGAGCAATGGGATTCACCCAGGTGTATGATTACTACTTAACTAAAATTCATTGTTAAAACTAGTATAATTACTTGCCTCTGCAAATGAACGATGCTCATAAACTCATGAATGATGAAGCTGGGGGAAATACAGGCTTTGCTTTTGAACTGCTTTTGCCAGAGCAACGTGTAGTCAGCATTTGGGGAGCTTTTTAATCAGTCTGGTTTTGGGTAATCTCGGAAAGCATCTTGCAACACAAGGGTCATATCCACTACTGTCTAAAACAGAAAACTTATTTTTACTCTGGTTCCATCTTTACTGTAAAAACCCCTCTTTCTGAAGGGTTACCTGAAAATCCAAGTGAGATGTTATATTTGATTAAATTTATTCTCTTAATATAATGTAAATATAAGTATTGCTGTCTTTTTCTGTTTCGGTATTCCCTCTCTTTTTTTATGTTTCTTTTTTGTTTGTTTTTGTTAAATAGCTTGTATCAGAGTCTTTTTATATACCTATATCTTTTTTTTTTCATTAAATATTTTTCTCCATGCTTTGGAAATGTTTCTGGATTTAGGTTTTCCAGTGAGTGGGGAAAAACTGCAATTCTGAAGAGGAGAGACAAATTAAAATATGGTTTTGCAAGAACTGTAGGAGAGGAATAAATTCAGTTTATAATCTTGTGTTAAAATGAGCTTAGAATGTCTGCCACATTAGTCAGTCCCCATTCCCTTCCATTTCTGTACCAACGCCCCACATGTACTTGGTTGCAGGGTGGTGGGATTTTAATGTTGATTGTTTAAATTAGTTGATAATGATATAAATATCCTGGCTGCATTCTTGTATTATGCTCTAGTTGTTTTCACAGTTCAATTATTTAGATATAATTTGAGTGGGCAAGTTCTGTCGTGTCACACCAGATGCTCAGCAAGCAAGTACTGGTTTGCAGAAGGATTCTTCAGCAGCTGAAATATCCTGAAATTTGGAACTTTATCTCTCAACTGAGGCAGAGATTCTACGTATGCTGTTTTAGTTTATTCTCTGATAGTGTGAATATGTAATCCCTTAAAAAATGCAAGGTAGCACAGTATTTAGCTAGCAACTGCAGAAATGTTAGAGTATGTACTGTTGTGGCTGTATTTGCCACACACCTGATAAATCTGAAACTTGAGGAACAACTGTGGGGAAAAAAAAATCATTTTTAAAGTAGTTCTGCACCTTAATGTGTTTTGTTTTTTCTCTGCCAGAAATCAAGATCACATGTTAACTAACAGCTGTTAAGATAAAAGTGGACTGCATGATGAGATTTGGAGGTACATGAGATTATTCCTGTCTTGGAATTTTAGAAATTTAGACTATTCTAGTTTGTCCATAGACTTATTTTTTAAAAAAATTCTTGTAAGTATTTTATATACAATCAGTCTTTCTCAAATCCTTGTGGGTCCTTTCCCATAGGTGAGGAATCTAGTGACTTTTTCTTGAAGGCTTTTCATGAAGCACTAGTTAAGAGTTCCATGTGTTTGGATTTTTCATGCACACAAGCAATCTGCCTACTGTTAATAGGGCTTTGTGTTTGAGTGCTACTGTCTCATGAACATGTTTCATCTTTCCAGAATTCAAAAGCTTGTATGGAATGTGTAGGATAAGCATCTATAGTCGAAAATGATACGTGTACATTAAATAAAAGCAGTACAGATTCTTATTTCTGATCCACAGCATGGCTCAGCTCAACACTCTGAAGCTCTCCTCTCCTACTACAGCCAGAGTAGCTGCATCCAGACTGTTTTCTGGGAGCAGACTGGGACATATGTGATCCCCATGGCAATTCCAAGCAGGATTTGGGAGAGGTTAATTTGCATTGGTGAAAATCCAGCCAAGGAGCATGCTAAATGTGAAATGCTATGGGTTAATCACTGTGTTCTCTCTCTGTTTTATTTACTTACATAATATGGCCACGTAAAGGAAACTGGCAATATCCAGCCTGGTAACACTTAAGGATGCCCTACGTAAAAGTTGAATTCTCAAGATGGTACGTGGCTAATTGCCTTTATTAAATTAACATTTCATTAGTATTGAAGTATCCTTAACAAGAATATCAGTGCTTCATCATCACTGCTCTAGTATTTTGGGAGTTTTCAGCTTAAATTGTATAGAGCAGAATTTTTGTGACCATCACAGGAGTTTGCATTTTCAGTTTCTTACTGAATAATAATTGACTTATTGAATAGGTAAAGTCCACTAGTGTTTGTGAAAGAGAATTAAGGGGAAAAAATATATATCTGGTTAAATATTGCTGAGGGAATGACTGAGTCATGAGGTGTAAAGCCACTTCAATGGCATTGAGTGTGATACTACAGTGGGAAGAGATTAGGATATTTCCTGCATGCAGGTACTGAGGGTGAAGGTAGTTGAAGTTAACTGGTATGCTTTACTTGCTTCCCTTTGGGAAAGCATGGCTTTAAGGTAGAACTTCTTTTCCATAGTAGTTGTTTTCCAGAATGCTTGGAAAATATGAGAAGTAGAAAAACAGTTACTGTTTTGCCTCACTTTTGTCTCCCCTTCCACTCTTAAACAGTTTTATAGAAATGTAAGAAATAAACAAAAAGCAGCAGCTCTGCATAAAATATGCCCTGATATTGCAGTTCAGTCCTCCCAAATACTGCAGGTTAATTGGGATTTCAAATGGATTTCAGTTCCAATCAAATCTCCTTTGCATTTAGATGTAAGTTGACTGTAGATCTGCTTTGTCTGGGAAGTCTGACTATGTTTTTTAAATAACCTAAATAAAACATCTTTGATTACTGTAGGATGTCTTGTTCACTAGGGCCTTTGTATAAGAGTTGCTCAAGTCCCTTAGAACTGGAAGACCTAAAATTTAGATCCCAGATCAATAAGATCAAATTAATAAAGCTCTAATAGTAAGCCTGGAAAGTTAAGCCCACTAATTCCTACTGTGATCCCTTTTTTTCTGTACTCTACATGCCTTGTGTTAGATGAGGGCAGGACTGCAATGCCAGTGTGCTATTCAGCCTCCTCCTTGCTGTCCTTGGCTTGTACAGCTGGATGGAGGAGCCTTTGGAGGGGTTTGGATTCCAGAGTCAACATGCTTCTGTGGAACAAAATAGGCATCAAAAGTAGCTGGTGCATGCATATTGCATCCTTCCCTTTCACAGAGCACACCTCTGCTTGTGGAGTCTCCATCTCTGGAGACATTCAAGACCCACCTGGGCACCTTCCTGTGTGATTTCGTTTAGGTTCCTGCTCTGGCAGGGGGATTGGACTGGATGATCTTTTGAGGTCCCTTCCAATCCCTGACATTCTGTGATTCTGTGATTCTCTGCTGGAAGCTTCTCTTTCCATGGGAGCAAATGGAAGAGGTGACACGAAGTCTGTATTTTGGAGTCAGGAGGTTACTTTTCTTCAGTGGCAATGCAGTGAGTCTGATGTTAAGAGCTAAAATGGAGAGACTGCAAATGCTTCTCATCTGTAGCTGTTTCTAGCTCCCGAGGGCAGTATCAAGATGACTGATGATTTGTAATTCCGCGCTCTCCCTGAGCAGAGAAATGTACTAACGACGTTGGGTTTTATGCAGCAGTAACAGTCACAGATTTACCGTTACCATGAAACCAAAGGAAGGGCAGAGAATCTGTCTGCACTTTGCCTTTTGAGAAGCAAGCCTATGTGGGCTATGTTTCATTTTACCTACGGCTCTCATCCATAAAGGTTTTCAGGCGTTACTTCTGTATTACTTTGATATTCCTCTTTACAATAACAAGGATCATCTCTTCCAGTTCTCCTGGCATTCAAGGTCTGTGCTTTAATACCACATAGAGAGGTATGTACCTGGCTGGAGGCGCTCTCTTTTAAGACTATGAATAGAAATCTTTTCATAACGCTCTTCAGCATACTGTCTTTCTGCCTATGAATATTTTAGTTGTGAACTGCAAAAATAGGAGTGGGAAAAAGGATGGGGGCGTGGAACACGTGCTGGGAATTTCCCAGCAACTGACATATGAGTTTGCTCTGGCCACCAGTGCTTTAGAATCACTTCTTCAAGCGTTTGCCACTCTCAGGATTTTGCTGGGACAGTAGGGCTGCATTATGGTAGCTGTAGGTTTTTACTTGCATTTTTCCACTGCTTTCTTCTTGCTGCTGGCAGTCACTATTAGCTGCTGCTTCGGGTTGAAATGCAAAGAACATGAGCATCCTTTCGGTGAAAAATGCTGCAAGGACTGTGCCCCTGGTAAGTAATTTTCACTGAACGTTGGTTGGTTATACTTGCTCGATGTAATAGTTATCATTTAATAACCCACAGGTGGTAGGAACCAGCTTGATGAAGATACCATTCAAATGTAGGAAGCATAGCATTTGATGAGGAGATTTTCATATCAGTCTGTACTGGTTTTGGCTGGAGTAGAGTTACCTACACTGACAAAGATTATTTCTATAACATACTAAATGTAGGAATCCTCCTCTTTGAAAAGAGCTAAATGAAGAACTTGAAAAGAACTTCTTTTGTGTGGCTCAGCTTCCTTAATGTGTCAGTCTGGTGCATTTTCATTGTGGGAGTGTTATCTGAGAAAAGATGGGAGCGTTTATGTTGCTGTCTTTATCTCTCACATAAAAAAAACTCAGAAGTCTGGCATGATAATGGAAAACTTTAGACAATTAATTCTGTGGCTAAAGATGTTTTTTAAGCTTTCTTTTGTAGCAAGGTTTATACTACTTAAGACTTGGTGGTTTTTTGAAGGAAAAAATATGCTTGTTTCATAGAGATTAGAAAAGCATAACTTGAGAGGAAATGTATTTGTTTCCTCCTTTCTTATTGTAGAAACTGAATCATAGAATCATAGAATCATAGAATGGTTTGGGTTGGAAGGGACCTTAAAGATCATCTAGTTCCAATCCCCCTGCCATCAGCAGGGACACCTTACACTAGATCAGGTTACTCAAAGCCTCATCCACCCTGGTCTTAAACACTTCCAGGGAGGGGGCATCTACAACCTCTTTGGGCAACCTGTTCCAGTGTCTCACCACCCTCACACTAAAGAACTTCTTCCTAATATCTAATCTAAACCTACCCTCTTTCAGTTTAAAGCCATGAAATGAGTCTGAATTCTGGGTTTTGCATACCTATGTGTGTTTTTTCCCCACAATCTGATTATCTCTGAAGGCAATGCAGTATTGAGAAGCACAAATGCAAAATATCAAACTTCAAATACTTTAATAGTTGTGATTTCATTATAGAAATGACTTGGTGATGAAGAATAACAACTGACAGGTAATATTGCTGTTCAAGGGGCTGTCCTCTTAACAGAAAAGGTTATTTTTGGTACAGTTATTATTGACTGTACTAAAAGAAGGGTTCATCTGTGCATCTAGAGGGAGTGTAGATCATGTAGATCATGTCTGTAAGTGCAGCTGCAACTTAAACTCTTGCATATGTTTTCATGTGCATCTTTCAGAATAGTTATTTTTGAAAATTAAGTCTACAACACCAAATAGTTATGCTGTGAGCTCTGATGCAGCATTGTCTTCAAAGATTCTAAATGGAGTAAATTCAACCTTTAATCTAAGACTTGAGGCAGTTTATTGCATTATTCTCAAAGCTAAACGCAGTGTTTCTGAACTCAATTTAAAGAAAGGCTTGTATGCAGATAGAGATAATTCTTTATCTCTAAAGTTTTTTTGTGCCTCCTTATGCTGAAAGAACTTTTATCAGGTTTTTTTGCATTGTTAGCAAATCTGCTGCTGTTGGGGAAACATTTCTTCATAGTTTCTTCCTGATTATGTAAATAGTAAAAATGTAGAAGTATAGTGCATATATTGTGGTCACTGAATATCTCCTGTATTTTGCCATTGATAGCACTCAAACAAATGCAGAGAAAAATTTAGAGTGAGCAAGAGACTTGGTGCTCATTGTTCACCCACAGAATGGGAAAATGGAGAACGAAAATGAAAGAAACAGTCTGTGAGAATAAGGATGTATTTAAGCACAGCTGTGAAAACCTTAGTCAATAAAGCTGTCTATAGTCCTGCAGCCTGTGCTCTATGGAGATAGAAGGAACGTGCCTGGAAAACTGCAGTGTCTTAACCATATGAAAAAGTGATCTGGAGATGTGATATTTGGAATCTACTGGGAGAATCATTTGGGATATTGCCTCAACTCTCAGCAAGTCACTAGGCCTCTGCTACCCCATTTTAGCTGCTTAATTTACAGTGATGATTTGGGTCAGATCTTTCAGGAATTCTGGCATGTCTAAATCTACTGAATGTTTTCAGCCAGAGTTGTACATGGAACAGTCACTTTCTGAGCATTCTTTCATTCTGCTGCATGAAAACGAAGAGGGTTTCCTTCTGATAACAATCAGTTCCTGCTTCTTCATGGTCTTTCTTTTAGGTGAAAGAATGAGAAGCCGCTGCACTGCAACAGCAGACACAGTCTGTACCCCCTGTCAAGACGAATACTTTAACAGTGAGCACAACCACAACTTCTGCAAGAGTTGTACAATCTGTGACACCAGTAAGTCAACTGTGTAGTGATCATTTCTTGTTATGAATTTGGGAGGCAAATGCTTTCTTGTCCTTGTGTGGGTTATCATTTCAATAGCTGATATTTCCTGGTTGTTACTGATGATAGAGCCTTCAAAGAGAAGCAGGCTTGTACTGCCTGAAACTCATGTCTTCAGGATTGTTAATAAACTCTACCCTCTGCAGTTGTTTCTACACACAACAGATAGGCACTGTGTAATTTGTTTTTTTTCTTTCTTAACTTATTTTTTGTCTCACTTGCCCTTTATTCTGTTGTTGCTAGGGAAGGGGAGCGTGGAAGTGAAGAAGTGTGAGAAGACCTCTGACAGAATTTGCATGTGTGTTGCAGGTTACATGCCAGATGTCAGATACACACTGGGAAGTGGTGAGTTAGTGATGTGCCTCCACTTCAGATGAGGTGGTTGTTCTTTCTACTGTACAAGCTGTTGTCATTTGTCTCATTGCTGTCTCCACACAAGTGTTACAGCAGGATAGTTGTGCAGACTGTTGCTCTGCAGTTCCTGAGCTGTCAGAAATCTTGATGCTGCTCTTGTTAATATCCATAATTAACCAGTAAACAGGAAACCTTGCCAGCTGCAGACTAAAATGAACCACTGAGCATGTCGTGTAACTTCTGACCCAATGACTATGGGTTTTAGAGACCATGTGGGTTTTGTTGGGTTTGTTCTATAAGCTAGACTACTAGTATAAATTATTAGTGTAATTACTGTGTAGCTGTCATACAATTAAGTTGCTAACTCAAATTCTGCCTCTTCCTTTTTTCCAGTGTGCTCAGCATGTCCTGAAGGGTCTTATTCCATGGGGAGAAATGAAAACTGTCAACCTTGGACCAAGTATGTATCACTAATCCAGACATCTTCAGAGCAACATTTTGGTGTTATTTCTGTAGTACTTGATGCCCAAATCGCTGTGTGTAGAGTAAACCTGCAGTAGGTGCAATGAAACCATGTTCCTCATGACTCTCAGGAGCCTTGAGCAGTCTGCATGCTGATTTGAAGCATCTGTCTCCCTTCAGCCCCCTTTTTTTCTTCACCTATAGCAACAACAGTTTTCTCAACCTTTTTTTTAAAGGTCTGGATGATTTGTTTCTATAGCAAAAAGTTCCCTTGCTGCGTACAGCTGTGCTTCAAGGCTGTTATATGTAAAGATGGTAAGAAAAATAGAATGTCAGGTTTTTTCCAGTAATAACTTTGATTAGCTTAGTTATTCCTCACATATTTATAGAATCTAGGAAAGGTGAAGCCTGAGTTTGTGTTGATAAAACAAGGATTGTAAAGTTCACTCACTTGTTTCATGGTGATCTCTTATAAAGTCATTACTGCAGCTGTTTCAAAAACTACACTAATTTATTTTACATCTCTAGTTGCAGCATTCTTGGGAAAAATACTCTTCGACCAGGGACAAAAACAAGTGATGCTGTTTGCAGCAACCATGTCACACAGCCAGCTACCCCTCAGAGTGCAACACCTGCTTTGAATCTTTCCACTACTGACCACAGGAGTAATATGTCGACTGCGATGTTCTCAACATCCAGACCCAATGTGATTCCTTTCATTTGCCCGGATGTGAACAACCCAACAGAGACAAACTGGGGTAAGGAGAGGGAATGACCAAGTCTAGTCTCTCTGTTTACTGGAGCTGGTTGGGAATTTTCACCTGAAACTGATTTAATCAGAAATGAAATCACACCCTTTCTCAGATCTGTGTTTTACAGTCTTTCAGTGAGACTCACACAAGATTCCAGATTTCTTCCTAGTCTGCTTGGCAGCTGGAACTTTTAGACTTTATGGTTCAGGGGTACTTCTGGAGTTTGAGGTTCCTTCTTTTGAAGCTTGAAGGCCATGGAAACTCCAGCTAGAACCATGAATCTTTTTTAAGATATTCTTTTTCTGTTTTTCTTACAGGATCTTTATCACTTATTCTTATTTGTCTTATATTGCTCATTGTGAGTGGACTGTCCATTCTCCTGTTGATAATCCAAGCAGCCAAAAAAGGGACCAAGAGGAGGCCTTGTGGAAACAACCATCAGAGTGAGTTTCTTTTTATGGGGGAAAGTGTACAGGAAAGAGAATAATCAGGGGCCCCTATTTGATCTTTGATAATTATTTCAATCATAATGAAGTCTACCTGGCTAACTAGCACAGTATCATCTGCAGTTAATAAGTGGTTGATCCTCTATTTAGTCCTGATGCACTGGAAGTCAAAGTGTCTCAGGTTTGCATTCTTATAGAGCACTGATTCCCCTGCTTGTTGCCATGCAGAGGATTCTCTCTCTCTCTTTCTCTGATTTTAACTCCTTCTAGCTTTCCCCCTACCTCAGTCCCTGCAACAATGATGTAATGATTTTGTGCAGGGAATTCTATTCAGTACAGAGAGGATCTAAAATCAACAGTCTTTTGAAGAGTATATTGTGAGCTTTTTGCCTGCATAAAAGTGAACTGTCTTGAAGTGTCTTGTGCAAACACAGACAAGGTTTGACTGAGAAGAGCTGACTCTGTATTCAGAATTAAGTGGCAGCCTGGCTCTTGAGTCAGCCCACAGCTGCCTCATGTTGCATTCA
>NW_010318381.1:0-4489 GCF_000700745.2 Antrostomus carolinensis | reverse complement strand
TACACTTGGTGTTTCCTAGCACTGGCTGGAAAGACAAGCACCGGCCCAAATGTTGCTCATAGGTGCCTGGTCATCCATGAAACTAGAAAAGTCCCTGGCTTTTGTTTTCCTGCTGCTTCTGTTCTGTACAGTTTTGGTTTTTGTTTTTTTTATTATCTGTCTTTCAGAAGAAAGGAGCTTTCGAATTCCTATCCAGGAAGAACATATTGACTCCAATTCTAGTCTCATCAAAAACTGACTCCACATGATATGTTTCCTGCGTTTTTGAGCTGATGGAGTGTAACAAGTAACGTGACAGAGCATTCTGTGGCTGTGTGTGTGGGTGTGTGTGACTGTTTAATTGCACTTTGGTTCCTCTGGGTCCCTGTGGCATTAGGACCCATGGGAGTAGCTGTTCTGAGGTAAAGCATGTCTCTCTTCTCAGTGTGGGTATCTCCACTGTTTCAGTCTAGTTCTCAAATGAACTCTCCTCACTTTAGGTGGAGAACCTCCCCTGAAGAACCTAGCCAGCTTCCATTGTGCTTCCATTTTTTTCAAGTTAGTTCTTCTTAGTGAAGTTGAATGACATATATCAGCTGTGCCTCCAGAGACTCTTGTTGTTGCTGGTAACTCTCATGCTGGCCATGCACCAGAATAGCACCAGAATTCTGGTGCTAGCTGTTAAGTGACTGTTGAGAGACGACTGTTCAGTGCCATTGCTCTCTTTTCTGCATTTCTTCAAACACACCCATTGAGAAAATATCATGTTAACATGTTGAGCAGCATCCCCATTGTCAGGCCAACAAATGGAATTACTCGTGATCACCAGGTAGCTCCAGATCTCACAGAATCACAGACTGGTGGGGTTGGAAGGGACCTCAGGAGATCATCCAGTCCAACCCCCCTGCCAAAGCAGGTTCCCTAAACCAGGTTGCACAGGAAGGTGTCCAGGCGGGTTTTGAACATCTCCAGAGATGGAGACTGCACAACCTCTCTGGGCAGCCTGTCCCAGGGCTCCTCACCCTCACTGTAAAGAAGTTTTTCCTTAAGTTTGTGTTTGGAAATCTCCATGGAGATCTTTGTATGTGGAAAGTAGAATATGTGGATTCTCAGAAGGCAAAGGGAAGGGTAATTTCTGATTACAACATTATTAGTGGAACTGTAGTTCAGAATAGGGGGAAAGGTAGAGTCCCACTGTCTGTGCTGTAAACTTGAGAAGTTGCCACGTATAACTTGTATTTTATCTATAAGCCCTGTGCAGCTGACACGCTGTGTGCTTCCTCTTGGTGGACATCCTGTTGTGCAGAATACCCCAGTGTGTCTGTAGCATCAGCAAGGCTGCTTCAGTCAGGTTTGGACATCTCCACAGTTAAATTGTTTAGCTTTTGTGGGACTTGATTGCTTGCTGTGGATGGAGGGAGAAACCCACGAGAACATTTGGTTCCAGACAGTGCTCTGGATTTGGGGAAAGTTGGTTTAGGAGCATGTACATGGACATTTAGAGTTCTTCTGCTGATGATAATAATTTTGTGATGGTTTAGAAAAGACTAACTCCTTGGATGTTCTCTGTTGGTAAGAGGCAAGAGCTGAATTCTTAACACAGTGCTGACTGTCTGGGCCTTCGAGGGTTGCATTTGAGCAAAGATCACGTCACAGTGGATAGATGCTAAACTATGCCCTGACCATTCATCTGGATGATCACCTTGTGTGTGCTGTCAATGGAACCTGCATTCAGAACTGAAGAAGTGTTCTTGGTTTGGTCTCTGTGCAGTTAAAATACCTGGTTGTTTGCCTGTACACTGTATGAAATGAATTTTACTTGTGTAATATTTTTCCATAAGTTAATTGGTCTCTAGTTTTGAAAAGCAAGTTTTAAGTAGCGAGTTAAAAATCTGAAGTGTCTGAGAGAAACCTGAAGAGTTGCTGTGAATAGCTTGTGATGGAATTTAAATACTTCGGTGTGAAAGTTTGAGAAGTGAACTTGGAAATTACATCTTTCAGAAGTGTTTTTCACTTCAAATATAACTCCTCAGCAGATAATTCATTAGAGAGAGGTGTTTTACCTACACAGTACCAAAGCATATGCCAAAATATGCAACGGGAAATGTATTCTTGAATACAACTGGTGTCTAGAAACATGTTTTTAAACGTATATTCTCTTATATGTTATACATATGGTGTCCTTAGCACTGATTTCCTATTTTGAAGTGCATATACAATGTATATAAACATTTGTATTATATACAAAGTGTGACAGTGACTTTTTGAAATAAATTGTGGTAGTAGCTAGATGCACATGTACGATGGGTGTGATTGGAGAGTGCAAACGAGCAAGAAGTTATTCCAGTGTATATAATTCTCACAGGAAGCAGGATCACCAAATGGTCCATCCTGTGGCTTAGCAGGGTTTGAGTTCACATACTGCCTTGTCCCTGGATTTCTGTGTGACTTGAGAAAGCTGTGTGGTGTTTTTTCCTCTGTAAATCTGGCCTAGCAGCAGTTCTGACTGGAGAGTTGCTGGTATGTTCAAGGTGATAAGGCTCAACCCCTTCAAAAACATAGAGCCCCTGTTGTAAATGTGGAGGTCTTTGAAACTGTGGCCTAAATGCTGTCACCTCACAGTGAATTGGATGGCAGAGTGCAATGGATGAATTTGAGACTCACATTCCAGGGAACACCCAAGGAATTCTCAGGAACGGTGCTAATCAGGTTTGTAGGCTCCACTTCAGCACCAATAAAGCAAGTACCGTGTTTCCACGTAACCGAGCGAGGTGCAGATAATGAGCTGTCTGAGGCTGTGGGTTGTGTGGTGACGACACAGCCCACAGGAACAGATGAGCTGTTGGCTTGACAGAAGTGCTGCTGTGGAAGCAGAGCTCCTCTGTAGTGTGGGCTCATCAGCTGTTTCCACGAATCTGACTTGTTTTCTGCCGCCTGGCTCGGCTGCACAGGAAGATGTGTGAGTGCAGCGTTCTTGTGCCTTCCTCCAGCCTCCTGAGCAGATTTCCTGCAAACTAGGGCACAGGTTCCCTCTGACTGGAGAAGGAACTGATATGGGAATGCACAGCAGAGGTTGGGTAGCTGAGGACAGGTTGCATTTGCTCATCAGCATTTGCAAGACTAAAGACAGCCAAGTCAGCGTGCTGTGTGGTGGAAGGCCAGGCACGGTGAGCCCACACAGGCTGGGATTGCTGGCTTTGTGCTAATGCTGGTCTGTGCTGGCTCTAGAACTGCATCTAGTTGCTCTGCTGAGATCTATAATCCTATCAGAAGAGTTAAACCATTATAATGTTAAGAGTTAAACCATAATAAAAACCATAATAACATTTGATAGGATTGGAGACATCTAGGATTTTTTTGCTTTGAGGATTTGGGTGTTGGTTAATAGCAGCTTTAAATAAACTAATGTAGATAATTCACTTTAATAAAATACTTATTCCTTTATTTAAATTGCCATGTTCAATCTTCTCTCTCTTCTGTGAAAAACTTGCTTGGATTTTACTGTTCCCATCCTCCCTAAAATGGCAGAAAGTAGTTAAAAGTAGGCAGAGAATCTTGAACAAGTTGGTGCTGCTGCATTCTGCCCACGCTTGTCTTCCTACGTGCCAGAAATGAAAATTTCCCTTCTCAAAGGTACGAGTCTGTGTCACAAAGTTCCTGTTTTTCAACCATTCATATTTCCCCTTTTTCAGGCACTTGAGAAACAGACAGTCTGAGTTGTACAGCTTCATCTAAGCTGATAAAGATAGGGCTGTGCTGGGCATTTTTTCCTCTGTAAGGCAGTAAGCTAAGGTGTCAGTTCTTTTATTCTGCAGAGCAATGCTAATTCTGGTTTTAGTGTGAACTGTATTGGCAGTTAGAATACTTGGTAAACCTATATGATTTATAAATTCAATGTATGGAGCCCTGATTCAGGAAGTCACTTAACCATATGCAAAACCATGTGCTTGAATGTTGTCACTAAAATTTGGCCTTTTGATCTGTAAAACTGACTAAGAATTGCTATAATTTTGTATTTCTGGATGAGAATAATGCCATTTTTTCATGAATAATTTACCAACTTTTTAACTGTACGAGCCATGAGTTACAGGCCACACAGCCAGCCCCCAACATGGTTTGTTTTTAATTAGCTACAGACAGAGGTTAGGTTAGATTGCAACAAAAACAAAACAGGAGGAAAACCAAACAAAAACCCAACCTCTCTTGTCGTAGGGATTTCTATCTCCAATATTCTTTCTGACATGTGAGGCTGTCACACGTGGGGTTTTAACAAGGCTACTTGTTTAAAATGGAGGTTTGTTTTGCTGATTGTATTGCTTCATTCAGTTTTGGAGAAGCATTAGGACAAGAAGAGATGATATTTGAGAGCCACATTGGAAAAAAAATTATACAAATGAGCTGGGTTTTGCAGTCCTTGAAATGCCCCTTTCAGATTTTGGAGTCCTTGGACACTCCTTTCAGACTGCAGATTTCGCAGTTAACATAGAATCACAGAGTGGTTTGGATTGGA
>NW_010318380.1:0-39700 GCF_000700745.2 Antrostomus carolinensis | reverse complement strand
GGAGGGGCTGTTGCGCCGTGTCGGTCCTGCCTCCTCCCGAGCGATGTGAGACCCGGGGAGAGCGTCGGTTGCCAAAGGCTTGAGTTGTTACATGCATCCGATAATCTTCTTCTCCAGGATGGATTTTAGTCAGAGCAATTTGTTTGGATACATAGAAGACCTGCAGGAACTAACTATTATAGAGAGGCCAGTACGCAGGAGCCTGAAGGTATCTGCTTCAAAATAGAACGATGCTTTAAAATCCATTTAAAATTGTGTCTGTTTTATTTGCGCACAGCTAACTGAATAGGCAATTTGGTTTTTTACAGCACCAGGGCACTAAAAACTGTCTTCAGTCATTTTGGAATAAACAGTCTCGAATTCTATATAGCAAGGACTTAATATTTTCAGTGTAAGCATATTAAGCTGGGAAAAAATAGACTAAGTCTTTAGATTAGTTTATATGTGACTTGTTTATACTTTAAGTGGTTAATAGTGATAGTGTGTGACATGGAACTGTAGTTCAGTTATGTGTCATATTTTCCTGGCGAAAGATTAATTTGATCGAATCAGAAATGTTGGCTAGTGATTTGAAGGATTAAATTCAAATTACTCATGGAACTATCCCTGGATGTGGGGAGGAAGGGGTTGTTTTAAGAAGCTTAAAATGATGAAATAGTAAGGCATTGTAAACTCATAATCTCTATTTCATGCTTGACAGACCCCAGAAGAAATAGAAAGATTGACAGTTGATGAAGAACTCAGTGATATTGAAAGGGCTGTTTATCTACTCAGGTATTTCCTGAAATATTACTGTGGAACATTGCTGACCATCATGCTTACATACAGCTTTTTTAGTGCTTTACTCTTCACTCCTTTTGTTTTCTGTCTTTCAGTAGTAGGTTTTTTTTTTTTTTTTTTTTTTTACTTTCTGCTACATTAAACATATAGGCAAGATAAAAATAGGTACTGTAATTTAAAAAAAAAAAAGGCATAGACTAGGTTGCCAGCATACACGCATAAACATTTCTTTTCTCAGTTTCTAATATGGCCCTCACCAGCACTGAGTTGTACTTCATCTTCTTTTCCCCTGCAGTTGATTTTGCAAGATTCCCTGAGTGTTAACATTAATAACACCAATTATTCAGTGACTTCATATTCACTCTAAGGCATGAGCAGTTACCACAGACTGATAACAGAGCTGCTCGAGCATACTGTATACGTCTGAGCTTTCCAAAGAGAAAACCTGGGAGATTAGTTTTATAATCCCTAGGAAATACTGTGGAAGATACTATATTAATACTTCCCTGTGTTCTGGGTTTTTTTTAATTTTTTTTTTTAATTTTACTTCCTCCTTCTTCTTCTTGTATTTATTTGTAGCTACTTGAA
Organism: Antrostomus carolinensis; assembly: GCF_000700745.2. Taxonomy (NCBI): domain Eukaryota; kingdom Metazoa; phylum Chordata; class Aves; order Caprimulgiformes; family Caprimulgidae; genus Antrostomus; species Antrostomus carolinensis. The sequence continues at coordinate 38,332 of NW_010318380.1, read as the reverse complement.
TAACTTAAACTTTGATAGTTTAAAATACAGATCTTCCAACTACTTTGTAAGTCATCTTTGAGACTACAAATGTTCTGAGGGATTTTGATTTGAATTTGCATTTTTAAACAATACCTAGTAATTGGAGAACCAGCTGCAGTTCCCTCTCAGTTTGCTTATTCTGCTATTTTAAGTGCTCTATGTCTGTCCTCAGTGTTTAAAGCAGATATTCTCAGTGACTTAATTTTCTCTTTTTGAGGCACATGGCATTGTTTTTAAGTAAGCATTTTTGTCCTCTGATACTTCTTTTGATATTGAGGTTTTTTATGTTTTTTGTTTTGTTTTTTTTTTTTTTTTAAGCTGAACTTTAGTGGATTTAAAAGCTTGCTTTGCTCACAGTTCCTGTAATCAAAGCAGTCTGTTGACTCTAGGGAAATTCAGAGGAAACAGTTTGCATGTGATGCTTATCATTGCAAAGGATGCATATCAGATTTGGTTTTCACCTCACCACAGTCAGCATAGTTGACTCTTTTTTTTTTTCCCCTGTGTGGCAGCAAATTTCTTTGCTCTTTTCCCAATTAAAGATCATGTTTCCAGCAATATGTCTTTACTGGATCATTGCCTTGTTAAAGGGTAAAAGGTTCCACTTCATATCTTTCATCTTACTAATTGCTTTTCAGCCTGGCCTTGAACTTCTTCTAACATCATCTGCTTTCTCTATACTTGAGCAGCTGTTCTGAGAACATAATATTATTTTCCGTGTGATTAAGTTTTCACTTTTGCCTCTGTATTGTCCCCATTGCTGAAAGGTAGCTTCATCTCTGCTTGATAAGCTTTTTGTAAGGCAGCCACTTGCTGTGATTGTTCAGGTATGTTAATACAATAATCCAGTGGGAGCTTTTGCTGTTCAATAGTATGTTGCCTTCCCTGTACTGCATGGAGTATAAGCAAACAGAGTTGAAAAGCTGCCTGTAACACAGGTAGTATGCTTTATATGGTGTACAAAGGTATGTATTTTTGGCTTGCCTAGCGTTTTTTAATCTATTATAATACAATACCCCTGCTGGTTCCTGTTTGACAATAACGTCAGTCTGGTCTCTTCATGCCTCATTTTCTCACAGAGATGCATTATTTGCTGTCCTTCAGGTTGTACCTTATGTGGAACTCTCCTTGGTGTTATCCAAAAAGATACTGCCTTTTCTGAAAATCCCACTATAAAAATTGCTTTGGTGAGATTGAAATGAATTGTTAATGATGTTTGCGTTGTGTTCCATTTGGAAATAATAGTGCTATTTCCATATACATTAAAAAATATGCAAGAACAATAATAGAAAGCAAATCTCTTACCTTAAATATCTACATGTAGTATCAAAACAAAGTTGTGTCACATTGTCTTTGATATTATCACTTATTTATATAACCCTAATCTGCAAGTTGGAGATTTTTTATTTATTGAGGAGGATATCTGTAGTGTTGCTTGTACGGTACCATGGAGCTGACTAATACAGAGTGAAACCTTTGTATGATACAGCAAAACTAATGTTTAGTAAATTATTTTCTGTGAAAGTCCAGTAAGAGTCCTCACATTCTAACAGATTTCATTCTGAGCAAAAAAGCCCAACCATGTCCTGCTCTCCTTGCATCCTCCTTTACCTCCAAAACCTGTCCCCAACTTCTCTTCCCCACTCTTGGATACTCTGGTCTGCTTATATGCAGAGTTGTTGTATGTTTAGCAGATACTTGATTTTTCTAGATTTATGCTTCTGAAGTCCTTTACTATTGTAGTCAGAAACAGATACATTGACGTCCTAGTTGGAGAGAATAGTACAGCCTTTTACTGTCTGAGGTTTTTAGTGCCTAAATAGTGGGTTTTGTTTGTTTTGTTGTCTTTTTTGTGTGATTTTTTTTTTTTCTGTTATCGATTCTTGTTATACAATGTATATGTGGAGGTATTAATTTCCCAACTCTCATCTGTTTTATCAGTTCATTCTTCTTTTTTCACCTCTTGTATTACTTCTCATTTGCCAGCGATACTATGAAGTATCTGGCATGCTCTTTTACTTCTTGATGCTGTAAAGTTATTTGTTTTGCTCATCTAGTATGTATTTGTATCCATCTAATGATTATTTTGTATTTCCACAATGTTTTGTCTGTCTGTGTCTAGCCATAATATATTGTCATAGATTTTGTAAATTTGTTTGTTGTCTTCTCTTAAGTATGACAGAAATGTAAGTCCGCAAATATTCGTAGCACATGGTGAGTACACTGACATGTTAATCCTGTTTGAGACTTTGCTTTAACAGGGATGTGGCTTCACTCTAATTGGTTTTCTATTGTTACCTATCATAGTTTGGTTTTACATTCGAAACTGCTAATTGTAACTTTGATAATCCTGAAAAGTTTCTCTCTCTTTTAAATTCTTATTTTTAGGGCATGACTTTTTTTTTCAGTCTCCCCTTTTTTTGCCAGTACTATTATTCAGATAACTATTTAATGAGGTAGATTGACAAGATGATCTAGCTAAAACTGATAATTTTTAGTCAGATCAGTTTTCAGCTAAATCTGTATCCACATGATAAGCCAAATCATTGATTTGGCTTATCATGTGGATATAGAAACAGTTGTGCAAGCAAAAGGAAAAGACTCAGTAGCTCTCCTGGTGGCCAGAGTCGCTTTAATGTGCCATAAGCATGAGTGAACTTCAGCTTTAGAACATTGTTGCCCAAAGTGCTCAGTTTTAATTAGGTAACATTCTGCAATTAGACTAAGCAAGTTCTAATTTAATAAGATTGTGGTAGCAAATTGGACTGTCATTTGTTGTGATCTCAATTAACCTTGATTCTAGTTGAAGAACTGGGCTTCCTTAGACCAGGTTGTCAGGGATGTTTATGAACTTCCCATTGAAATCAAATGGATTTAGGTACCTAAAGAGGGAGAAGCATCTTAGTGTCTAGGATCTATGTTTTAGAGTTTCAGCCCGAATGCTTGGTGCTTTCTGGAGGGTCAAACTGGAATCACTGAAGAGTTGTATTCTGATTGTGCTTTGCATGTTTCTGGCCCAACAGAAGAACAAGGAGAGCAAAATAACTGTGTGCATCTCAACCATGTCCGTGTCAAGATTGATGGCTTATCATAAGACCATCAGCAGATTACGACAAGCTGCCAGACTTTGCTCTGAAGTGACTGTATAGTTTGCATTCCACTTCAGGGCATCGTGACCTCTGCCAGGACAGTGGCAATAAGCAGCTCAGGGACAGTCATTTTTGTTCCTGCTATGAACTTTTGCTTATAGTCTTGGTTTCCATGTTTGCTGATGTTTGATTGGTGTTATTACTTATTTTTATTTGTCTTAACTGCAGCCCACCCCTTTGTGACATACAGGCAATAGCAAAATATGTATTCTTTGCCTGATGTGAATCTGGTTTGGATACAAGGATGCTTACTGGCATGCACACTGTAGAGTGGTTTGTTTTCTGGGGACTTTTCTGATATATTTCCCAAGGGATTTTACATTGTTGTGTGTACCACATTATGCTACTTTTTGTTTATTTGTTCCTGCTCAGTGTTAAAGCTTTCAGGCCTTGACATTTCTGACATACTCAAAATAACAGGTTGATAATGAGTTATCAAGGCGGAAGATTGAATTATGCACCCTTTTGGGAACATACTGTACTTTGGTTTTGGAGTGATCCTATCTCTTAGTTTAGAAAACAGCACAATCCCCCTCCAAAACATTTAGCACAGTTTTTAAAGACACAATACATACTTTATCTAGATTGGAAAGAATTAAATGCCTAGAAACTTAGCATGTCTTAAAGAAACCGAAAAAGTTGTACTTTATTGTAGCGATATTTGATTGGCTAGAGTATTCTCAAATTGTAAACTTATTTTTATACAGTATTTGTTATATACAGTGACTGTCAAAACCACAACTATTTAAAAGATCTTTAAATTTTCCTTCTAGTTTTTAGTCTTCATTGTGTTAGTTTTGGAGATTTTCTTTTCTCTCTGGGTACATACAACTCACCTTTGAATTTAAATAAAATCTTTAATTTAAATGTAACTTTAGGAGTTAACATTGTGTCATTTTTTTTGTGTTACCTAATCACTAGAACTGGCTACTCTATTCCGATTATACAGCTCTGAAAGTTATAGTCCCCTGGCATACATAGTCTGCTGAAAGATCCAGCTGTTACGCTAAGCACATTGGAAATAATTCTTCCAACTATACTGACAATCTGTAAATATTAAGATAAAGTATTTCTTCAGTCTTTTGTTTTTTCCTGTCTTTTATTTTGTAAAGTAGAATTTATATTTTATAAAATTTTCATTCCAGATTCACTTAGTTGGATGGACAAATTAGTTGCTCGACCTTGACTCTGTTATGCAAATAAATTAATGTATATGAAATTGATTCTTTCACCTTAAAGTGAAAGGTGTGCCTGGAGTCTTCTGAAATGGTGCTAAGTCACAGACTTTTATTAAAATTTAGGTTTGTGCAAATGCTTCTGTTGATCATATTTGCTGAGTTGAAACCACACCTGAGGAACCAGCTGTAAATATACAAAGCAGAATTAATACAGTGCTCTGAGGAACCTCCAAAAAAAAAAAAAAAAAAAAAAAAAGGAGGGGAGAGAAAAACCTTCATTTCCGTTTTCTTTCTTGGCCCACAGTCAGTGCAGGAAGATGGCAGTGACAATCCTCTGCCCCTTCGAGCGTTTGTGCTACGTTTGCTGTTGTGCTTGCACAGCACATTGGGGAATTTATCTGAGGCAAACCCTGAAAATAACAGTTAGTTTTAAAACAGATCAACTGTGTGATCCAGGACTTTGTGCACCTTAAAAAACACCTGTGCCAGCACAAAGGAACTGGATAGCGGCATGGGAACTGCTCGGGAGTGGGTGAAATGGCTTTGAGAATTAGCACTACATTTGGTTGGCTTGTAGTACCCATGAAGCTAAGGTTTCCTGGTGTGTAGTTTCACGGTCAAGCTGAATGAAGCTCTTCCTACATCAGAAAGAGCAGCTCTTCTATCCTTACATGACTGTGTGTTACCGATACATTTTGCGTGCCAGCGCTAATGCTGTTCCAGCCTCGGTCAGATTAGGGAACTGATGCCAATTCTAACAAATTTTTCAGGTACTTGCTTCCAACAAAATGTGCAACCGCGTGACTGCTCGTGCTACTGCAAGCTGGAGCATGAGTGAAGAAGTCACAGCTGGCAGATCACTCTCCCATCAATAGCAGAACAGATTTAACTCAGATTGCTCTAATCTTGAATCTAGACTTGAATCTGTGAACTCAAGTACTTGTTGAAATGACCAGAGACAGTATCAGCTATCATGTATTTGATGAGCCCTTTGACATTAAATGGACTTCTGGAAGTCTACATGAGAACTGCAGAGTGTGAGAACAGTGGTAGCTCTTCCTCATGCATCATCAAATTCTCTGGAGATGTCAATTATATTTATATTTCAGAGCATCTTTGTGCATGACATAACAGGGAGAAACTAGGTAGCTGTGTGGATGTGTTTTTTAATAGTGAACACAGTTGAAAGAACTGTGGGTTTTCTTGACTTCTAAAAATTGTTGTTGCCCTGGGAAAACCCTATCATGCACTCCTACAAAATATCTACATAGCAATACCCAGCTAAATATTTACAGTGTTTCTTTCTTTCTACATGACAGATCCCATACAGACATAGCACATGGCCCAGCAGGAGGCTGAGTTTGTTTTATTTTTGTTTAGATGAGTACTGGCATTTAATAAATAACTTCAACAGCTGCACAGTTCATTTTGAGATGGCACATAATTAATGTGTAAGTATAATAATTCTTCTTTGTATCACCTTCTTTAGAAAGCTCTAAGTGTTTATAACAACATTTTGTACTTGTAAGGAGCTTTTATCCTCATGCTTGCTTAGTGTTGCTAATTGATATTTGTATCCTTTGCCTGGTTTGTCAAGAGTTAATAGTATTGCACCAGTTTGTGTCAGGACCTGGAGATGCATCCAGTGCGTGAAGGTGTAGATGGGAAAAGGTAGTGTTCTGTGTTAGAATATATCAAAGGTACAAACTCCTCAAAGAGTAGTTCAAGCTGTCCATTTATGGCAAGTCTGAGAACACTTTCACATGACGGTGCCCTGTAATACAATGACTGTTGTGTGCTAGTGACTGAAACAAGTATAATAGATTTACTTGCAAATTCCTTCTGGTGTTTTTGAGGACTGCTTTGTTTTAGGCATAGGGAGCCTTTCACCTGTCATGGTGAAATGTCATGGTATGATGCTTCCATGGCCCTGCACTCTGACTCTACTTCATTTGTTGGTTACAGAGAGAAGAAGAAGCAGTTAGTACTGGTCCAGCTATTCTTCCCCTAAAAGCAGTAGTAGACATTTCAGTTTTGTGAATATCAAGATAGTAACGTACACCATTACCTGTCCCAAAAATCTGTGTATTCTTAGACTCTTCAGAATAATGATTCTTAGTGCTGCTACACCACTTATTTTTACATTCAGAGCTGTTTTAGGTACTGCTCTGAATCTCCTCAAAGCAAGGTAGATAACACTTCATTATATATTGGTTCACATTACTGCACTTCGTAAACTTAGTGTGAAGGGAGGTTGTTTTACTGAAGTGAAATTCTGATTAGAATTTAAGGACTTCAGGCTTGGGCCTGTGTCTGTGCCTCATCTGATATGCTATGACAGGAATAATTTGGAATGAGACAAGAAATATCTTCACTGAAATTTAAAATTAATCCTGTTCTCTGGGGTTAACTTGTAGAACAATTTTATTTAGTTATTTTTAGAGTTAACTTTAGTGATATTGTTTTTATCTTTGTTCCACCAGCTGGTAGTCTAAATGCCAACGCTGTGGTAAAGTTAAAATGAATCTTTGTCAAACCTCAGAGCTCAAAGCTTTATGTCACAAGAAAGAAACCAGAATTACTTCATCACTTAAACAGAAATTTTTACACCAGGAAAACAGAATGGGAATGTAGACACTTCTTGAGACTAAGCAATTCAAGGTGGTCTCCATTATTCATTGAGAAGTTCTCCTACTTTGGGAAGGACATCTTATTTGATCTTTCAGGAGCAACTTTTTATATAAGAAAATTTATCTTTAGGTCTTGAAGACAAACTGAAAAGGAAATTGGAAGTGATTTCTATAGTGAGGATTTCTATTGGCATAGTCTGGCAAATCCAGTATTACAGCTAAAGAGTCAACTGTTTAAATTATACATAATTGTAGGACTCTGTGCCAGAAAAATAAGGTTGCTTCAGATTCCAGAACTGATGCCACAAGTGTCATCCCTAGCCAAAGACAGAGTTATATCTTCAGGGACAGATTTTTAAAGATAGGCTAGTGATGCAAAGGTAGCAAGAATCTTTTCATTTGAACATGATAGTGATGGGAATACTATGTAACTGAGTTGTCAAAACTCACACTTTGAAAGTTAACATGTCAAAGGCATGTTTACATCTTGATTCCCCCCTTCTCTGCCCCTGCCCCCTCATTGGATTACTCTCCTAGATTAGGTTGTGTTTGCGTCTTTCCAGTCTGAACAATAACAATACCATCTGCAGGCTTCGAAAATAAGGGTTCTCTGACTCTGATGGCTCAGTCTGTTAAAGCTAGTTTTACGTGGCTATCACATTAACTGCAGTTCTTGAAGTCATTCCTCCCTCCGTGAATCACCTTGCTGGCCTCATGGAGACACTTTTTGACAAGATGGAGTCTTTCCCATTGAATGTTAATTCCCTATAGTCAATCAGATGAACGCCCCTGTCTACGGAAGACAAATGTCTTTCTGCTATGTGAGTCATAGTAAAACAGAATGAGAAAAGAGACAGAGAACCACTTGTAAACTCCTGCTAGATCTCTTAGATACATCTGTCTGAGGCATGCTTTTACCTCTGCCTGATAGTTTTATACAAGCAGGAAAATGTACCAGGTATTTCCTATCCCTGTTATTATTTGAATGGACTCTTGATAATGCAGGTATTTTTATTTAAATTCTAACTTTTAGCTTCTTTTGCATTCAAATAAATGTTTCTGCATGTTTCTTTTTGCAAAACAATACCCCATGAGGGGTTAACGTTAAGGAATAAAAATGTCAGGCTCTGGATATATTCCTCTGTATGTCGGTAGTCATTGTTTGAGGAGCAGTTTTCTTTATTCCATGTTGCGTGGCTGTGGGTTCTGAGGATGTGTACAACTCTCGTGCAGATCAGCTGAGTCATTCCTTGTCAGTCGTATCAATTCACACCAGGACCAAGGGGAATTGCTGTGCTTCCTTGAACTTGTTAACTATTGCTGGAAACATCTTGCCCACCTACCCCTTATATATTAATTTTAGATACCTAGCCCTTTCCTAACAGACTCTATGGATAGACATAATTCTTTGCATAATTCTAGAATTACACACTTTGTTTATAGAAACATGCTATAGTGTGATTTGAGTCCCAGTGTTTCTATATAATTCCTACTTTCCTGTTCTTCTACTATTCTTAAATTTACTATAGTATAAGAAAATTGGATTCAGGCTGTATGTAAGCAGGGATAGATGGACTGACATGAATGGAATTGCATCATTTTAAGTGTGTATGAATCCAAGTCGCATATAGTAACTAGGAGTCTTGTTTTATTGACTCTGTCTACTTAGGGTAGTCAGGAAGGTATCTGTGGGACTTCAAACATTTTTTTTTTTAATTTACATTTTCTGTAAGATTATATAAATAAAGGTGACCAGTGTCACCAAGTCAAAATAATGAATTATGATGAAGAAAGATTGAAGCCTCAAAGAGCAAAGTCTTACATTCTTTCTAATGGGGGGAAATAAAAAGTAATTTATCCATTCTTCTTGTCATTATCAATTTTTCAATAATCAGCCAGTTTAAGAGAATTCTTCTGGCTTTGCAAATAGATCAATACAGACATTTTTTCCTAAGACATTTTTCTCATAGTTTTTTAAAGTTAAATCTTCCACTTGATTGTGGAAAAAAAACCCCAACCCATAGGATTTTTTTTTTTTTTTCCTCAGTGTATCTTAAATCAGAATTATATAATTTGTTTTTCTTTTTTTTTAAATGGCAATGCACTATAACTTTGAATAAAATCTCAAAAGTTGCCACAGGATTTTCTGTGGCAGACCAGGAGCACGAGGAAGGGTATCAGAAAGCCTCTCTTTTTTTGCTTGTGAGAATAGCTTTACATACAAATTGTCAACTATGTCCCATTTGTTTTGCTTGTGAGTATAGCTTTGTGAACAAATTGTCAATTATGCCCCTGGTAAAAAGCTCTGAGTCCACATTTCTTGAAGTAAAAACAGTGAATTAATTTGGGTAAGTATCATTTAGCTTCCACTACCGATCGCTATTGTTGAACAACAAAGAACAACATTAAGCGCTGGAGCCATCGGTTTATGCTAAGATTAAATTCAAATAACTCCAACACATTTCTCTTTACCAGTCGGAGAAGAGCAGGAAAGTTGGATTCAAGCTGTGTTGAAGCATTGATAACTCAATAGGTATAAACAGAGCTGCACTGTAGGAGAAGTGCTGTTACACTCAATAATACCGTTACATTTTGCTTGAAAGGAGTTGTGTCTGCAAAATGGGATGATTTACTGTTTACCTGTGCTGGTGAGAAGTGCAGCTGACCAGCTTGTGGTCTGACTTTCCAACAAAGTGGTATATACCTTCTTCTTCCCCTCACCCACCCCAGTGAAATTGCTTGGTAACTTCCGTTACCAAGAGTATATTGAGAAGGCTGGACTAGGGACAGTAAGGAAATGCTTAAAAAATGCTCTGGTTTTGTTGTAAATATGATTGGGTTGTATTTTTTCTGACAGAATAAACATATGTAAAAGAGAAATGTGAAGGGTATCTACTTTAATATACGTATTTACACAGTAGTTTTACCTAGATTGTTGTGCAGGCCTGGAGATAAAAACACTGACTTTAAAGAGAGAAACAGAAAAGGTGCCATTTTCACTGCTGAAATCGTAACTGAGCTTTTTGAGGAGGAGGATTTATGTCCATATTAAATAGTGAAACATGAGTCACTGCCTCATTGCTGCTTTCACCAAAATTCTGTTAGAAACAGTTAATCTCCTTTATGTAATTTCATTTAAAAGCTCAGGATTAGATACCTATTTCTCTACCATTTAAGGAGCTAGAAGTTATGGTATAGTCTTCAGGGCAAAATTTATTTTTATTTTTGCTTTTTACAACTGCATCAAGTGCTAACCACTAAGTCAATGGAGAAAAGAATGATGACTACTTGACATTAACCTGCTTCTTTAGTACAAGTTTTAACCCAAGAGTATGTCGATGTCCTCTTATTTTCATCACCATGTAAGGCCAACTGTAGGTGCATTTTAAGGGTTACTTGTAACTGCTTTTGAATCTTGCATGCCTATTGTATTACACATGAAGAAAATCCTTGCACCACAAGTTTGGAATAGATGATTAGGTGCATACTGGTATGGAAAAAACAACTCTTAAGGTCAGAAGACTTGCACCTTGATTGCTTAAACTGTCCCACCTATGTGTTAGAGAGTAGACAGATCAATAAAATTAATATCCAGATCTCTGTATCTTATTGCTGCTTCTGAAGACTTTAAGTACTTTTAAAGTTCCTCATCTTCATGATTAAATGAATTTTTTTAATTTTTTTTTTTTCAAATCAGCAATTGGAAAGTGGCAGCTTTTGAATCTGTTGCGTATAGTGCCCCACACCTATAAGACCTATGAGTTGAATAAGATCCTAAGGCAATTTTAGTACTTGTTAGGTCATTTGAGGTGTTCATGACTCACTTTATGTGCTTTTTGGTGAAGGACACAAATACCAGGTAGGGTTTTTTTTTTATTCTGCTGCTCCTGCTTTTTGGGTCTAACATGCAAAAGATTTATTTTATTTTTCCCCAAATGCTGTTCCTTCCCTTGCAAGTGTATGCATTTTATTTTCCTTTTCACTGCCATCATCCCTATGACTGAGGGTTTACCTTAAGCACTACACACTGCATACCAGTTGAGATGGTTTGTGTGACACCTGTAACAACTATGTTTGCCCTTTGATGCTTGTACAGAACTTTGGAGTTCTGTGTGTGCTGACATAACATTAATATTGTAGCATTATGTGCTGTTTTTAAGGTAAATTCTACCTGTAGGTATCCATTTGCATGGATGCCATGTCAGATACCTAAGAAAAGTATTACTCATGAAAGTAATACACTGTGTTAATATTCCACAATAAGTTTAGACTAAAATTTTACTGTTCCACACCTTTTAGGGATCAGTTATTTCTGTTAATTTTCAGTAACAAACAAACCAAAAGCAGGGGCGGGGGGGAGAAATGGTAGAGTGCATTTTTGCAGGTGGAGTGCAAATGGAATTCTATTAGTGGTTGCCTTTTACTGTAATTTTTCTTTTTCCATGTTACTTTTGCTTACATAGAAGGATATTGATACTAACATAGTAAATAGGTAAGCCAGATATTCTGGTGGTGAAAACTGATGTGCTGTGAAGGATCTCTGTGGTTGAGCATATTTGACATGCATTCAAAGGAAAGAGAGATTCTTTTTTTCCAGAGATGATTCTGAACTAATTTTAGTAAATGTGGGTGGAATTACTGGTAAATGCTTTATTTATTCTTTCCATTGCAGAATGTCAAACTCTTTTTAGAATAATTGTACTATTAGAAATAAGTTAAAATATGAGTATGAGAGGAAAAAATAGTCTAACGAAGGGCTATTTAAAATTATTGTAGTGATTTTTAAGGTAGGAAACATTATTGGGATTATAAACCTAGTTGGGTGGGCAGGAGGATTCTGATGGTGTGCTCATAATGATTTTAACAGGAATGTAAATACAGATGAATTTTCTGCATATATAATACTCATTTTCATCTACTGTTTGAAATTACTCTGCCAGAGAGCCGGAAATTGGCAAGACTTGTGTCGTCACTCCAATTTGTTTATGTTAATTGTATTATCTGGTTTGATTATCTGTCCATTCCAAGCTGTGTGCCATCAGTGGGAGCAGATCTTTTATATTTCTGAAACATGACTCTGACTCTTTCTTCCTTTTAATTAAGTAGCAGAATTTCAGCCTACTTCCCAAAGTGAACATGAATCAAGTAAAGCACTTTTTTGTTTGACAGAACGTGAATCAGCAACAGCTTGGAATTGAAGTAATTTTTAGCTATTTGCATGTTTACCTCAGAAAGCTGCTGTTGATCTATGGTTGCTTCTGACAGGTAAGAAAGCAACACTAGAGCTGGCTGTTTGGTGCTGTATTGCTGGTATATGTAACTCCATCAGTCCGAAGCAGATGTCCAATACTACTTGAAAATATTTGAATACTGAACAGAAGGCGAACAAGCAAGGCTTTCTACTTCTGAGCTGTCTAAAAGCTAGCTTGTATGAGGAATAAGTTCACAGTTTTGTGTCCGTTTTCTAATTATTTTTTTCTTTTGAGTCACCAAGTCCTTTGAGTATGACAGCAATAATTTGGTAGAAATTTAGTGTTAACTGTTTGAAGTTGTCCTGAGATGACAGTCACATTTCCTTGGTGGGGAAAAAAGAACTGCTTCTGCAGCTAAAGCTTCAAAATATTTTCTAAAATTTTAAATATATTTTTCAGTTCTCATAATTTTACTCCTATATATTTCAAACTGAAACATGAGCTCAGCTTATGTTATTATGTAGGATATCTTTCTACTTACAGTATCTAGATATATAGATACATTTCTCTTGCATATGGGGAAAAATGATGTGAGCAGTAGCTTCAAACCCATGGGTTCAGTCTCCTTACCCTTTTTATTTTTTCTTTTCCTTGTGGCTTTTCATTCATTCACTGTAGTCATACAGTGTACTTTCATTCATTCTGTAGTCAGCATTCATTACAGTGACTCTACTGCTCTTTTACATTAGCATTTTCTTTTGAACTAGTCTGTGTGATTTTGAAAATGGATGGTCAACTCATGTACAAAGTAGGTTTTATGTACCATTTATGTTACAGTGGTTGATGCAGCAGCTTCGATTCTGTTGTTCTGGGTCTTATAAGCCTATTCTAAAAAGTTGCGTAATTTTTTGGAAGATGGCTTCAAAGTCCTACTTGTACTTTAAGTCTTAGAAGTTTGTGGCTATTTCAGGCTTTTACCATGGTCTTCTATATAAAACTGTGGTGGTTTCAGCCACAGGTAGGACCATAAAGTCCAGCACCCACTCCCCCCGCCTGGTGAGATGGGAAGGGAATCATAACAAAGGGGGCACAGATTAGGATGAGGACAGGGACAACTCACTCACCAGTTATGGTCATGGGCAAAACAGACTCAACTTGGGGAAGAAAAATCAATTTAATTTGTTACCAGTCATCCAAGTCACACAGTGAGACATAACAACCACATCGTGCAACACCTTCCCACACCCCTCCCTTCTTCCTGGGCTCAAATCACTTTGCTCCCGATTTCTCTACCTTCTCCCCAACAGCTGCTCAGGGGACAGTGAATGAGGGTTCAGTCAGTTCACCTCTGCTGCTCTTCCTGGCATGAAAGTCCAGGAACAAGATGTTCCAAAGTGAGCTTCCCATGGAGTCACAGACCTCTTTGGGCTCAGCTCCCGGCTCCCGGCATGGGGACATCCACGGGCTGCAGATGGGCCTCCAGCCCAGTGCACCTCCTCACCCCCTGGCTCTGGGGTGCCCCTGCCCAGCTCTGACATTGAGCGTCTCTCGGGGTGTCAATTCAGTCTCACTTGCCCTTGGGCTCAGCTTTTCTGCTCCAGCGTGGAGTCCTCCATGGCCTATACGTGGGTCTCTGCTCCCCCGTTGAACCTCCATGGGCTACAGGGACCTCCTTTGCCTTCTCCTACTCCATGTGTTGAACTGGGTGTCTGAGGTTCTCTGTCCTCTCCCTGCTCCTCCTTCCTCCTGGCAATGCAGCTCGCTCTTTGTTTAGGCCAATGGTCGTCTTTTGTTCATGTCAATGGCCTCTCCTCCAGGTTCTCTCCACCTTTTTTTCAAGACAGTCCTTCCCCTCACAAATATGGATTTGAAGAGGCGTTATTCTATTGCTAATTAGTTCAGCCTGGGCTAGAGGTGGGTCCGCCTTGGAGCCAGGGGAGCTTTGAGAAGCTTCTCACAGGGGCCATCACTGTAGCCCCTTCCCCCGCTACCAAAAATGCCGCCCCCCCCAAACTCAACACAAAACAAACTCTTGATTATACGGAAAAGGCTTTTTTATGAGGCAATGCAGGTAAAGACAAATAGACCAGTGCAGTTGCTTTCCTAACCCTTTATGTGTTTTTCCTAGTGGTACGCAGGGGAATTCCTAATAGAGTTAGTATAGCATAGTTTGGTTTTAAATGACTAAAGGGTTGAGGTGGAGGGACGTGATACCTTCTGTTAGAGCAGTCAATAAATCTTGAAAAAATAGGCAATTTTTTTTAGACCTGTGAGTCCATTTTCTAAAGGAGAGGTTGAAATGTACAGATTCAACTTTCTGCATCAAAAACCTTTACATATTTCTGAGAAGATTCTCATCAACTTCTGTAACTATTAGATCAGAGTTGCTATTAAAAAAAAAAGGAATTGATACAAGATGATCAGAAAGGAAGAGAATGCATGATAGAAAGACACACAGATAAGCAATAAAGTGTGAGGTTTTGGATCTGTTGCTTATAATACCCCACACTTGCAAGACCCATGAGTTGAAGAAGTCTCTAAGTAGATTTTAGTACTTGTTAGGTCATTTGAAGCGTTCATCTCTTTCATGCCACAAATAGCTAACTCTGTGGATGAATACACTGATACAAAAAGTAAGGCTGGAGAATGAAAAGAGATCATATGTCTAAATTAGACTGTAAGATAAATTTAGGTCAGCAGAAGTAATTTAGCCTTCTAGAATTTGATTAGCATCTGTGATTTTTTTTTTTTTTCTCACTTTCTGTGTAGAAAATCTACAGGCCTTGTACTGTTTCAGAAGACTTGTTAAATCATATAATGCATGCTGTGAAATGACAAATCTTGTTGAAAGTGAAAATTATAAATTCTGAGTCAGTGAATGAGGACTGGGCAGAGGGAAAAATAATATCAGGTACTAGCTTGTTTTAGTTGTATCTTGATCTTATAGTGAAAAGACAGGTTTTACTTTTCAAATTTAGACACAAAATAAAAAACACCATGATGAATTCTACCCAGAGACCATACAAATTGCAATGTGTCATAAGTCATCTAAGAAGAGGAAACACTTATCTTCTAGGAGATCGTAACATTGATACTAGGGTGATATTTGAGAGGAGAAATGTGTTCCTTTGAGGTACTTTTATGTTCTTGAAACTTTTCTTAAAATTCAACAGAGAAACTCTTAATGTTTCCTCATAGTAATTAGTGTCTAAACTCACAGAAACTGATGATATTAGGAAGAATGAAGTTACTGTGTCACTACAGTACATTTGTTTTGGCTCAGCACAGAGAGGAGTATTTGTATGAATTAGAAATCCTTTCTCTCTTTGACAGTTGTTCAGCAAGCAAACAGAAATAAGAAACTTCAGTTGACCAAACTGATCCTGGTAAGGTTACTGTGAATACAAAACCACTGTGCAGCTAAATCTGGGTTTTCCATTCTTGCTTTAATTGCACTAGAAGTTTCATGAGTAGTAGTGCATGGTCAGATATGTACTAAAATCAAATTAATTTCTTCGTTTTTTAGCGTATAGATCATGTAGAATTTATTCAGATATGCTGTAAAATGACCACGGGCACATACATCTGAAATAGAAGATCAGGATGAGAAAGTGGTTTTGAAAACGAGATTTTGATAGAAAAGGGTTACAGTGTCAATTGCAATGAGGTGTTCATACTGTGATTTTATAAGGACTTCTGACTTCTTGAAAATGGATATTAATCAGGTGCTACATTGTCAGATTCATTTTATTTTATCTTATTTTCAGCAAATTTATAGAAGCCTGAAAATTTATAGAAGCCTGAAATATCTTTTTATTTGCTCTGGCTAGGCAGGTAACAGAGCGAGGGAGGGAAGGATTAAAGGACAAAGCTGCTTAATGCTCCTTTGGCTCCATCACAGTCTTGGACTTAGTTACAGTCTGGTTTATATCCCTATTCTAGAATCTTGCATGTTTTAATAAATTTCATAGAGATGAAGGCTTGCATACATAAATATTGTAGCATATTAGTACATACAGAAAGAGATCATCGACTTCTAGGACACTTTAAATTAATTCTGACATTGTTACTTATAGTGCTCAGCTAACTGTGGTCTTCAAAAGGTGTTCTGACAGTGAAGAAAGTGCAGCATACAGTTTAGGAGCCCCAATAATGTATTTTAATACATAAGGTTGGTTATAATATATAAAATAATTAATAAGTTACATAGATCTCTAATTATGTATATATGTGTGTCTGAGTAATTTTTAAAAATTCTTGTACTAGGGTGTTTTGGGGTTTTTTTGATTTTTTTTTTTTTTGAGAAGGAAGCCTCTTTTTTTTAGCAGTTACTGTAAATTGCCAGAAATGTAAGCAGTGTGATACATCAGTTATCTGATTTTAAAATTATATCCCAAATATCTTGTGAATCTTTGCAGTTTCAAATCCTTGGGAAAATTATCAGATAAAACATCATTTTGATTCCAGATACTTTTATTAGTCATTTGCAACATGGTAGAGGATAATATACAAACGATCTTGTACAGCATTTACAGTCTATAAAAATTTCCCGTGTAATATATAGTTTCAAGACCGTGTTAATATTTGTACAGCTCATGCTTCTCAGTCTTTGTTCAACTGAGGCTCTCAAAGGAAGTTATTTTAACAAAATGACAGATTCTTCCATGGGACTGGGTCTGTTTATAATATATTTATTACAGTGTATGTCAAATAGATGTTCAGACACTCCTGATACATAATTTATGTTTACAGAAGCATAATTAAAATGTAAGCATACATAATATGAAATAAAAAGAAAGTTACTGCTTTACACTGGTGTTAAGAAAGGGTTGTACTTTTACAGAAAACACCAGATGGCATTTTATCAAAGGACTATTCACCTTGAAATAGAATAAAAATTAGTTTTAAAATCACTCATCAATATTAATGAATTCAAGATATTTTTCTGCTTTCTAGAATTTTTCCTCTTTTTGTTACCAAAACCCTGAAATTATACAATCAAAAACAAAATTAAAAAAAACTTAAAAAAGTGTTAGATTTTACTTAGCAAGAGTAGTATGTAGAAAGCAGTTTAATAAATTGTAAGCCTGTGTCTACCTGTCTGCATATTGAAAGACTGTTATGTAGAAATGTCCACAATAAAAGAAGATTGTATAAGGAAGTCTTATGGGCCAAGCACTTTTATGTTACTGATAGAAATATTTATCTGGATTTCTAGTTTGCCTTGGCAACCAGTATTTTGTACAGGGGAACAGAGGTCCTGGAAGGAGAATTATGGAATCACAGAATGGTCGGGGTTGGAAGGGACCTCAGGAGATCGTCTAGTCCAACCCCCCTGCCAAAGCAGGTTTCCTACATCAGACTGCACAGGAAAGTGTCCAGGTGGGTGTTCAATGTCTCCAGAGATGGAGACTCCACAACCTCTCTGGGCAGCCTGTCCCAGTGCTCTGGCACCCTCACAGTAAAGAAGTTTTTCCTTAGGTTTGTATGGAACTTCTGGTGTTCCAGTTTGTGCCCATTGCCCCTTTTCCTGTCACAGGGTACTACTGTAAAAAGCCCAGCCCCATCCATTTGGCCCCTGCACTATCAGACTTTGATAAGGTCCCCTCTCAGTCTTCTCCAGGCTGAAGAGTCCCAGCTCTCTCAGCCTCTCCTTGTAAGGCAGATGCTCCAGGCCCCTCATCACCTTTGTGGCCTCCGCTGGACTCTCTCCAGAAGATCCCTGTCCCTCTTGAACTGAGGAGCCCAGAACTGGACACAGGACTCCAGATGTGGCCTCACCAGGGCAGAGTAGAGGGGGAGGAGAACCTCCCTCAACCTGCTGGCCACGCTCTTTTTAATGCACCCCAGGATAACGTTGGCTTTTTTGGCCACAAGGGCACACTGCTGGCTCATGGCCAGCCTGCTGTCCACCAGCACACCCAGGTCCTTTTTCACAGAGCTCCTCTCCAGCAAGTCAGCCCCTAACCTGTACTCGTGCATGCGGTTTTTCCTCCCATGGTGAAGGACTCTGCACTTGCTCTTGTTGAACCTCATCTCAACTCAGTTGATATTGAGTAATTCTGAATAGGCTAAATCCTGTCAGATACTGAGCTTTTATACATATAGGAAATTAAATTTAGGATTTAGGAATCACAGTCATGGAATACTATAGGTGGTTGGGATCATCTGGAGGTCATTTGGTCCAATGCCCTGCTCTAAGCAGGGTGAGCTTCCAAGTCTGATGTAATTTGGTGTTAGATCAGGTTGCTCAAGATGGTGTCCAAATGAGTTTTTTAATGTTTGAAAATGTTCTTTGTGAGTTTCTTTTTCCTAATACCTAATTAATTGTTGAATATTTTATTCATTTTTTTAACAAGTTATTCTAGTCCCCCACTCATGGAAGTTGGTAAATTTTTACTTCTGTTCTCAACAAATGCAGATTTAGACCAATGCAGAGCATTTTGGAATTTTGCACTGAAAATAATGTCACTTATGGGGTGTTGAGACAGCACTGTAATCCTCTGCAGCCACCCATCAGGACTTCTGGGTTCATGAAACTCAAATATGCAAAGCACGGACTTCAGTGGTTGATTCAACAATGGCTTTTTAGCAGATAGTTAGCTACCTTGTTAAAGTCAGTCCATACACACAGTCCTTTAGTTATAGCTTAGGTGAACATTGTATCTCAGTCTTCTTTACGGTGCTGTATTCTGCTCCTGTCATCGTATTTTGCAGGCTGGTGCAAATGAAGGAGAGAGAGAGCCTCTCTCTCCCTTTCAGCCTACCTTCTCCCTTTCAAACTCCTTTGTGGTAATATTCTCTTGGGGAACATTCAGTGACTAATCTTCTTTCTTCATGCTGTAGTCCTTCTTTCTCTTTCCAGATACAAATTTCCCTTACTGAGTACCCAGAAACTTTTAAAACTTTTTTGTTCTTATTTTGCAGAATCTGATTTTAAAAATGCTTTTAAAATTCAATTCAAATTGAATTTTTAAGCATCTAATTTAAGTAGCTAGATTTTTTTAAATATAAGAAATCTTATTGTCTGCCCTGAGCTTGCTGAAAGTTGGCAAACCTGGAAACACCTATCCTGAATATGGGAATCATAGTATGGTGGTGGTGGAAAGGGATCTCTGTAGATCCATCTTGTCCATTTCTGTACGTAAAGCATTGTCAATTAGAACAATATGTTCAGGGTCTTGTCCTGAACTCAAGATTTTGAATCCCAAGGATGGAGACTCCACTACCTGTCTGGGCAACTAGTTCCAGTGTTTGAGCACTCTGACATTGAAGAACTTTTTGTTAAGGTTTAAGTGGAATTTCCCATGTGTTAAATTTGTCCATTGCGTCTCATCCTGTTACTGGGCACCATTGGGAAGAATCTGCCTCCATCTTTACTGCGTCACATGAGATTTTATGCATATTAAATAAGGCTTCCAAGCCTTATCTTCTTGAGATGAAAAATCCCTGTTGTTTAAGTTTCTGCTCGAATATTAGATGCTGTAATGCCTTAATCATTTTAGCGTCCCTTCGAAGGACTTATTCTTGTCTGTGTCTGAGTTTCTTGTGCTGAGTAGAGAAGAACAATTGCCTCCCTTGAGCTGCTGGTAATGCTTTTCCTAGTGTAGCCCAGGATGCTGTCAGCTGCCTTTGCCACAAGGATGCATTGCTGGCTCCTAGTGAGCTTGGTGTCCATTGGAACCTCCAGGTAATTTCCTTCAACTACTTTCCAGTTGGCTGGCAGCCATCCTGGTCTGGTGCATGGGGTTACTCCTTCAGAGCTGCAAGACTTAAATTTCCCATCACTGAACTTCATAAGATCCCTGATGGTTTGTTTCTTGAGCTTGTTGAAGCAGCACAACCATCTGGTGTATCAACGCCTCCTCCCTGTTTTGTGTCATCTTCATACTAGCTGAAGGTGCACTCTGTCCTATCATCTAGGCCATTAATGAAGACATTAAACAGTATTGCCCCCAGTGTAGACTCCTGAGGTAAACCACTAGCATCTGACTGCCTTGCCGTTGATCACAATGTTTTTAGCTCAGTAGTTCAGCCAATTTTCAGTCTACATCACTTTCCATTTATCTAGCTTGTACTTCATCAATTTATCCATGAGGATATTATCAGAGACGATGTCAAAAGCCTTGCTAAAATAAGCTAAACAACTTCCACAATCAAAGCCAGTCATCTTCTTGTAGAAGGCCATCAAGTTTGTTGTTCAGGCGTGATTTTCCCTTCACAAATCCAGACTGACTACTCCCAGTCACTTTTTTGTTCTTCATGTGTTTGTAAATGGTTTCTAGGAGGATTTGCTCCAGTCTCAGGGCTGTCGCAGATACAATGTAGACTTCATTTTATGAGGGTAGAAAAAAAACCAAAACAGTTGAAAACAAATGCAGGAGCTGGAGGGAGAGGCTTGGTACTACACTTGCACTTGAGAAGCACCAGCTCTTCAATGAGCCTTGTAGCTAGACCAGCTCTGGTACCACCGGCTGGCAGTGAGCAGCTGGTGTGCAGGGGCAGTAGGTATTAGCACACAAGTGTTCAGGCAGGAGAGCTTTCCCCCCTTGTTGAGTATTCCCAGCATTGTAAAGTCACTGGGTTCTCCTGTAGGATGAACTCAGAAGATGAGTCCGAAGTTTTATATCTAAATGATATTATCTATGTGGATTTTGCTGGTACAAAAGAGGTTGAGCTGAATTGCTTCTAAGTATAGGGCTCTGTTGAGTTCTTCTATAGTTAGCACTGTTAATAAAGGAATAACACCTTCATTACATTGAGCTTACCGTGACTCCGAGGAAGAGATTCAGATTTATTTTAGTGTTTTTATTAGTAAAAAAATGTCTAAATCTGAGCATTTAGCAATAACTCACTATAATCCTGAAGTCTTTAATATTTAAAGAAAATCGATGGTGCAGCGTCTTTGGTAGAAACAGAAGAAAAATCTTCCGCAGTTGGAAAATTACAGGCTGTGTAGGTGTTGAAATGCCTCCTGCTTCACATTCTTATTTGGCAGCAAGCCAGATACTAAGCATTTCTGATTTAAAGGGAAATACTCCCATTTTCTTTACATTTCTGATGGATAAATTTTCTTTAAATTTCTGATGGATATATTTTAGTTCATTTTTTTGCATTTTTCTTCCATCTTGATACGACATGAATAAAATTTTAAATTAAATAGCTTTTCCAGGTTACGTTGACCTTTTGCATTATTGCTGAATTATACAAAGGTACGCATCTGTTCCTTGCAAGTTGTATTGCAAGAAGTTGTGGGCCTCATCCACCCTGTGACCCTTTTTCACTCTGAGAGCTCTAGATTTCTCAATTATGCTTTAAAGCTTTGTTGGGGTTAGTATGTGATATTCAGAGAAATCTGCCATAAACATGAAAAGCTTTAATATTCATGGCTTAGAATTGGTTTTGAATGCAAAGGTATTGCAAACTGTAAACAGATCAGATCTTAATCATTAATTTACATCCATTTTCAGTAGCTGACAGAATACCGTCCTTTCACTGAGTTTAGATGTTACTTGGAGACCTGTTTTAGTTGAGAGACCTCATACATGTTTGCCAAATAAGATTGCTGGGATTCTAATATTAAAATCAGTCTGAAAACCTGTAATCTCATCCATTCTTGCTGGTTTTGAATAGCATTAAAAAGGACATTGGTGTAGCTTTGCATGTCAAAAGTTGTCAACATTCTTGTGTTTACAGACAACAGTTAAAAATATGGAGTGGTGTATATGGTAACTAGCCAGAAAATTGGTTCCTGATACTTTTTAAGAAAATCACATTAGCTTAATTTTGGATCAGTAGTAGTCTTAACAGAGGATTAAAAAACTACAAAAATACTGAAACATTTTCTTAGTTGGAATACACACTATGTTTAAAAAAATGCAGTATTAAAAAATGTTGTATTTGATTAGTAATTCTATGTGTTTCTAAAGTAAGATAGATACCAAGAGAAAAAGATAACCCATATTAAAAAAAATTCAGAAATTATGATTTTTTTTATGCTCTGTTAAGCCTTTTCTTCTTGACCTTAAAATCATGTGTCTTAAATTTTTCCTGTTTTCAGCTTGTTAAATTTTTTTTATAAATATTTTTGTTTTTACACTCTGCAATTGTAAATTTCACTGTAATTTTTTTTTCTTTTAATCTGTGTTGATCTCCATCCTCAGTTGTGATTTGTGTTCACTCTTTATTATTGTGAAGGTATGGGCCCATTAAGGATGAAGTCTGCTCTGGGAATGATTCCCAAATGTTGCTCAGCGGGTCAGGATGTTGTAGCCCTCATGGCAGCAGTGTGTGGTAACCTCAGTACACTGCTCAGAGCTTTCTACTCACTTGTTGCTTATCTTAGAATTTATGATAACTCTTCTATTTGAGTTCTTATCTTTGTAATATTTAAGCTCCATTTAAAAAAGGACAGAAGTACTGTTTCCTGGCATTCATGGTGTGTAGCACCCATTTAGAACAGTTATTGTCATGACTAATATTGTGGTGGATCCTTCTTGATTGCTCTGGAACTCGGGGAAGTAGCAATGTTTTATTTTGTCCCAAATTAGTTATATTAGTTGGGTGCTATAACCACACAAGCATTTGTAAAGTTGTTAATATATTACTAGGTGAGGAATCAATGGTACTGTTTGCAATGGTGAAGTTATGCACAAACATGAATGCCTGCAGGACTGAGCCTTGTAGCGTGTTTCTGCGGGCAGGAGCCGTCATTTAATTACTGTACAGGTACATGCAGGAGAGTGACGCTTTGTGTCTGCCTTTGTAGGCAGTGAAGGGAAACAGGCACTTCAATGGCACTGCCCATCTCATCTGTTTGGGCTGAGATAAATTGTTTTTTATTGAGTCGTATTTCTCTCATTGGTTTTTAAAGGGAAATTATCTTAGAGGCAGACACACACAATCTAATTCCATCATATGTGCTTTAGACACGTGCTTTCAAATTACAGACATTTTGTGTTATTCTGTACAAAAATGAGACATATCTGACACAGCAAGATTTACTCTTTGTGGAAGGGGAAGGTTTTGTTAGGGCAGAGGTTTTCCCATGTTAAAACCCTTATACAAAGTGATAGTTTGTAGTTGGTGAGTTAGGTAATTAAACCCATCTGCAGAATGGAAACTTAACACAGAAATGAACTGGGTTATGTGTGACTCTCCACCTTGCAAAGAGAATTTCCTGCCTTCCAGCCTGTACGTAATCTGAGAGAATGTACTGCCTTCTGACATGGAAGATTATCTTTGTGAGGATAGTGAAGAATACTTTCTTTCAAAAATACACTGAAATTGCAGTTTGCTAACAATGATAAAGTTAATGTTGGTGATACCTAATTGTTGTTTGAATGTTTTCCCTGGGAAATTAGAGAGTGCAAAGAAAAAAAATCTTCACACTAGGCTATTACAATATTTCTGTTGGGGTTCTTTAGTCTCTGTTGATTTTAACTGAAGCTTTTACTTTTGCTCCTTGCTTATTATACAAACAGATCGTCATTTTTAAAAGCACACTTATATGCATTTAACAAAATAGATCTAAATTGGCCTGCTTGACTGTACCTATAATTTCATTTGCTCTTTTGAAAGACGTGAATGTTGAGGATGATATAGAGCATTAATGGAATGTGTAAAGATCTTTTAAACTCTAAATGCTGCAGGAAGGCTTTGCATCTTAACTGTGAATTCCCTAATATACTTCAGAGGTGGAACAAAACTGGAAGGTGGTCGTGCAGATCTGGTGTCCTGTGACCGATTTATGTACCTAGTGTTAAAAGAATTTAACTTAGTGGGTAACTCTAGGTTTGCTTTATTGTTGACTTGAAGGAGGAGTCCCTCCTTTTGTTTTTATTATGACAGGTTCGGCTGATTTCAGTAATCCTACTTCATCTCCTGAGGTACTCCAAAGTTTTCTGGGAACACTGGCCATTTCAAACCCATCTGTTTACAAACCTTGACTATTTTTTCCTTCAAAGTCCTATTCATTCATTCTACCTGTCCTGAGGATTCAGGATGATGTGGGGTGTGAAGCTAATTAAGGATACCTAAGGAGTTATATGCATGAAGCAAGACAGCTGCTGTAAAATGACCCCCTTGGTCCGAATCAGTAATTTCAGGGACTCCATATTTTGGAACAATCTCTTTTAAAAAAACCTTTACTACAGATTTTGAGTCATTCTTCCTAGTTGGAAATGCTTCCACCCACCTGGACAATTGATCAACTATTACTAACATGTAAGAGTACCCCATAGTTTTTGGCATGTCTGCATAATCAGTTTGGAGCTTTTGACAGGGAAAGGTGGCTGGTGGTCTCTTCCCAATAGGGGCTTTTATTTGCACAGATGAATATTGTCTGCAAAATCTGCACCCCTCGCAGGTTCTTTTTGCCACTGCATAAATCCCAGGAGCAGCCCAGAGTCTCTAGATTTGGAGTGCTAAATTTTCTGGCCCTCCGTGGGTTTTTTCATGATTCCTACCTGTGACCAGGATTAAATACCTTCTCAGAAGAAGGGGCTTGTTATTTAACAGCCATTCACCTCCTTGTCACTGGGCTCCAAATTGAATCCATTACTCCTTTTCTTCTTGAGAGAGATCCTCATATGTCGGGGAGCTTGGAGGTTACTTCATGTTGTGCAACCAGTGCCATTATGGGAACAAACTGTCTTGCAGCGGCTTTAGCTGAGAAATCAGCTAGAGACTTTCCTTGAGAAATCACATCTATCTTCTGGGTATTCGCTTTTATATAGACAACAGAAATCTCAGAGGGCAACTGGATCACCCCTTGATCTGTTTTCCGTGAGCAACAGTCTTTCCAGCTGAGGTCAAAAAACCTCTTTCTTTCCACAGAGCCCCAGTTGCATGACACACCCCAAAAGCTTATTTAGAGTCTGTATAAAGGTTAACACGCAATCCAATTGTATATTTGGCAGCTTCTGTGAGAGCAACAATTTCCACCCCTTGAGCACCCAAGGGTGCAGGCAAAGGTCCTGCTATCAGTACCTGGGTTTCTGTGGTAACAACAAATCCAGTGCATTTTCAACCTTCTTCATAATAAGATGAGCCATCCGTGAAGAGGTTGAAGTTGGGGTGATTTAAAGGTTGATCTTTCAAGTCGTCTTGTGGTTTACTGTTCTCGGATACAAGTTGAACACAATTGTGATCATCCTTTTCACCATCAGAAGGCAGAGGTAACAAAGCAGAAGGGTTTAAAGTGTTGTACCTTTCCACTTTCACCTAGTCCCCTCCTGAGCTTATATGTTTCACTAAGAAAACCTGGAATGATGGCAGGATGGGGAGTGGTATATGGAAGTATTTAAAAGTAGTTTTACTATGAATTTCTTTTAAAATTATGTGTATAATTGTGTACATTTAATTGTGATATCATGCTGAGAAAAGTGCTTGCATGTGTATACGTGAGCTTTGTGTGCTTATTTAAAAATGAGCTGCTTAGCTGTTGGAACAAATCTGAATTTGTTTAGCAAAGTGGATTTTATGCATTTAAACAAGAAAAAGGATCTGCTGGTGTTTAGTTTTATTTTTTATTTTGGCATTCAGACCCCTTCTCTTTCTGATTCTGTTCTAGAAGTTTATCCACTTGGGTAGTTGTTTGTTTGTTTTTGTTTTTTTTTTTTTTGGTTTTTTTTTTTTTTTTTTTTTTTTAATCAATGTTCTGGTGAACCTGAAGTTTTTTCCCGTGGTTAGTTTTTTTTTTTTTTTTTTTTTTTTTTTTTTTTTTTTTTTGTTTTGGTTTCTTTTTTTTTTTTAATCTCATGCCTTTTCTTCATTGCTGCCTATGCTTTTCCCCCCATTTTTTTTTTCCCTTTTTCAGTTGCAGGATACCATTGAGAGAAACAGGATGAGGAGAAACATATAAGATCTGTAATCTAACCCAGTTTTTGCATCCTTCTTTAATAGTTTTTGTCAATATATATCTCATTATACATCTGTTTTACCTACAAAAGGGAAAAATTGGTAGTTTTCTGTTAAAATGTTGTATGTTGAGTGTACTTTCATTTATATCTTTTATTTATCCCCTTCCTGTGCCTTGTCACTTCTATTGTTATAATATAAAAGCTTCCACAAAGCCACTGGCTTGATAATCCAGTTTCAAAAGATCTTTCAAACATTTTATATTTTTTTCCAAAGCTACACTAAAGCTTAGAACATTCCCTATTTGAAATGATACTTAACAGCTTCTACGGTTCATATTATATAAAAAAGTAATGCCTCTCGTGATTTATTATATGGATAACTTTAGTAGGTGGGGGGTTTTTTTGTTTGTTTGTTTGTTTTTTTTTTTTTTAATTAAAGTTTTGAGCTTCTAACCATCGTAGAGAGTAATGTATTCTTTATATGTATTTTTGTAAGTTCTGGCCAGGATGTCCAAGGAACAAGTGTGGTGGCAAATCTTCCAGTCCTGATGCGACAGAATCCTGCAGAAACGCTCCGTCGGGTTTTACCAAAAATCAGAGTAAGTTGTATGTAATGAGGTTTGAATGTATCTTTTGTTGCTGGTATTAGTATTTTAACAAAGATAAAAAAATTACACTTTTATCGCACATTCACTCTCCGGAAGAGGTTTGTCCAGTGGATCTTCAAGATTAATTCACTGAATTTACAAAGTATTGCAGGTATTATATTTCTTTTAGTGTTACATCAGGAAAAGAAAGCAGAATTAATGCTATTATTCTAGAGATTTACCAGTGTTTTGGCAGCTTTTTGAGAACTCTTTTTGAGGACGAGCCAGCCATAGTGGTTCATTTTGATGTTCTCATTCTCCTTCCATCCAAATATTATGCTTTTAATGCTGCTATCCAGAAAATTATACATTGCTTTTAGCTGTCTGAAGTTTCACATGCTGCCCTCTAAATTGTTAGTAAGTCACTGCTAGCTGTGCTAGATGCCTGCTGGCCATGTAATGTTATACAGTAATTTTATATACAGATATGTTTGTATAAGGCATAGTTGGGTTGTTTAACATGGAGAAGAGAAGGCTCTGGGGAGACCTTATTGATGCCATTCAATACTTAAAGAAGACTTATAAGAAAGACGGGGACAGACTTTTTAGTAGAGCCTGTAGCGATAGAGCAAGGGATAATGGTTTTAACTAAAAGAGGATAGATTTAAACTAGATATGAGGAGGAAATTTTTTACAAGGACAGTGGTAAAACACTGGAACAGGTCGCTCAGAGAGGTGTTAGAAGCCTCATCCTTGGAAGCATTCAAGGTCACACTGGATGGGGCTCTGAGCAACCTGATCTACTTGAAGATGTCCCTGCTCACTGCAGGGCAGTTGGACTAGGTGACCTTTAAAGGCTCCTTCTAACCCAAAATGTTCTATGATTCTTTGATTTTTAAGGAAGATAAATAAGTCTGCATTTCCACTGTGCCCCAGGTATGACCCCTTGCCTGGAAGAAAGGGAAAAGTTAATTTAATATGTGGTTTAAGCAGCAGCTTCAGACAAATAAGAACAAACTGCATCACAAACGCAAAGCCTAATAACTCTGAAGCTAAATAACTCTAAATACCTCTAATAACTGTAGGTAAGGCTACAGCGGGAATTAAGACTTTGATTATGTTAGCCTGCCTGTTAGAGTGGTTTTCAGTGATTTTTAAGGCTGCCTGCGGAGTGGAAAAATACATTGATTTTGTCTATCCAAATATGTTAAAGTCTTTTTTGGTAACAGCAAATTTCTAAGGGTGGGGTTTGTTTGTTTTTCATTAGATCAGTGTATTGTCAGTCTTCTACTGCTGCCATTCAAAGTTTTAATGCAACTGATCATTTTGATATGAGCCTGGTTCTAATTTATACAAATTGTCGCCTAAAGGAACATTGTGTTTGTTAGTAGCTGTTTGGCTGTAGTAGCTGTTTGAATGTATGTGCCCTCTATGAGAGAAGAGGTAAAAATCACAAGGGTTTCTTGTAGAAATTTTAATTTCAAAGCATTTAGTTGTGTTCATAATTTTAGGGACAGAATCCCATGTTTCCCCATATATTTTTAGACACACATTTGATATTTTCGGTAGTATGATTCAGTCATGATTTTACCAGGACAATTCATAGAACTTAGCGGTTTTTTCTCCATATACTTTAAAATTCTTTCCCTTTTTAACACAATTTGCCAAAAGGAATGTTATTTGCTTGTTGCAAACAACTAATGCTTAAGAAGAGTATTTAGATCCCTTTAGAAAAGACAGAAAGAGTTTAAATAGTTATTGACTCAAGCTAAATATGAATTTGATGATCTAAAATACATTGAACTGAAAGTTTGAGTTACATTAGGAGTCTCAAGCACTGTAAGGATGAGAAGGTTTTTTATAGTAGCTACTGTGAGTTTTCTTGCTATTCTGTATCAGATTATCATTGCCAGGTGTAAGAAAGTAATAATTATATTAACAAAGATGAGATGGTTGAGTCACATGCTTACGTTATACACTTTTTTTATCTACAAAAGTGATGATTACTAAACAGCAAAGTGCGCCCATGTGAAATTGATAATTGTTTGTTCCAGTAAATTTTCATTTATATTTCATTTTGTTTGAAGAAATGAATTGCTTCTTTTATTGAAAAGTTGTGTGGATATATATCTCTCAGATTTTTTAAAAAAATGTTTCAGGCAGCTACTTTAATACTATATTAATAAAAGAATTCCATATAAAAAATCATTTTACAAAAAATTACTTGGTGTATTTCTTACTACTTATGGAACTGGTCTTCAACTGAATACTCCCTCTGTCTCTTAATCTTAAGAAAGAGGCTACTCAAGGGACAATTCAGTATTTGTGAATAAATAATTTATTGTTGCATTCTGCTCATTTGTTAGGAATTGATTGACTGAAAGATGAGCAACAAATATGTAGGTAGTCCTCAACATGGTTACTTAGGAAGTATTCTTCTGTAGAATATTTAAACGCAAACCCTACTGCAGGAGTCTTAGGTTCTGTGTGGTAGATGTAGTCAGTAATATTCCATGCACTGATATATGCTGAGGGCCACCCAGCTGGAAAGCATCTTTGCAGAAAAGAACATGGGGGTCCTGGTGGACACCAAGGTGAACATGAGCTAGCAATGTGCCCCTGCCATAAACTGTTCTGGGCTGCATTAGACAAAATACTGCCAGCAGTTTGAGGAAGGTGATCCTTCCTCTCTATTCCAGCCCCTGCTCCACCTTCTACTCTACTATTTCTGGAGCACTGTGTCTCGTTCTGGGCGCCCCAGTACAAAAGAGACATGGACATATTGAGGAGCCTACAATGAAGGGCATGAATATTAAGCATCTGGAGCATCTCTGAGGGCTGAGACTGTTCAGCCTGCGGAAGAGGAGGCGTGGAGGGGATCCAATCAATATGTATAAATACCTGAAGGGAGAATGCAAAGAGGACAGAGCCAGGCTCTTTTCAGTGGTACCCAGTAACATGGCAGGAGGCAGTGAGCACAAACTAAAACACAGGTGGTTCCCTCTGAACATCAGGGAACACTTTTTCACTGTGAGGGTGACTGAGCACTGGTACAGATTGCTCAGAAAGGTTGTGATCTGCCTCCTTGGAGGTATTGAAAAGCTGCCTAGACATGTTCTGCTTGAGCAGGGGGATTGTACAAAATGACCTCCAGAGGACCCTTCCATCCTCAACTATTCTGTGATTCTGTGAATATCAGACATCCCCTTTCAACTTCATATTATCTCCTGAAGCTTCTGTGATCCCAGGAGACTCCTATTTCTTAAGAGGAGCTGTCCCAGCTTTTGTCTGATTATTTAGATTCCGCAAATGGCCAAGAAATAGTTGTTCTCAGAACTGAAGACTAGTGTAGACTGTCATTATTTAGAAAATATTAAGGTACTTCTGGTTACCATGTTCTGTGCTGTAAGATGCAGGTCAATAGGCATTTTGTTTAAATATATGTATGTATTAAAAGAAATGCTTTTGGAAAAAGAATGACTGTAAATTGCAAAGTATTTTAAGACCCTTCAACTTATATCAGGTTTCTGCAGTTACTACCAGGTTATTTTGATGTTCATAATGCATTCTTTCCTAAACCAACCTACTGGCTTCAAGAAAAGGAGTTGTTTTATTTTCTGTTTAACATACTGGATCCATTTTTGTCTCTGGTGTTTCTACTTTGACAGCAGAGCTTTTCCTGGAATAAAGGAGTGATAAGGAATGCTGGCATCCTTTTCACCCTTATTTGTTAGGGTGTGGAGAAGTGGTAGTCTTTGCCTCTCTGTCTTTAATGAAAAGTCTGTGGGAATTCAATTTTTTATTCTAGTCTTAGGTTTTTATATAGGAATGGAGAAAAAATTTAAAAGGATGATCATTAAAAGGATGATCATCACCTAATGATCAAGGCCTAGGGCCTGGAAAATATTTGTATGGTGAGAGTTTGAGCTCAGTGTGTTTAGATTAGACAGTACTTAATTACTTTGTAAAAATACCTTCCTGCATAATACTAAAGGACATCCAACTGAAAACAGTATATGAAGAAAGAAGAGTTAGGAATTGAAGACAGAAATATTAGAAATAAAACAGACAATTTAAGTAATAAATCTGATCAATCTTTGAGCAAATAACTGAGAAAAGTAGTATGTTTTTTATCTTGCAGTGTCATTTAAATCCAAACAATGCATTCCTAGATGATCAATTAAATGAAACTTAAGTTAATGGGCTTAAGGCAGAGGTAAAAGAGTGAAATATAATGAGGTCAGTCTAAATCTAGGTGTTCCTTTCATGTTTAAGCTTTATAAATTAAAACTTTCTGGAATGTATCTCAGTTAAATTTCTTTCTGTGGCTATACTCATAAAACAAATTCTTCAATGGTACTCTGTTGCATCCTGCAAGTGCTTTGGTGCATACATAAATCTGAAATTTACATTTCATGTTTGTTTCATTCAAAAAATGTAGTAATGTTTCATTCCCATATTATCTTTGTTTAACTTTTTAATTGATGCTTTTAAAAACAGCCTAATTAATTATATTCATATATGTTAAAGCTAAGGACTAGTAAATGTTGAATTATCTAGATAAATATTATAGTACATTTTGCTTTATTCTTAAGAATATATATATATATATACACACACACACACGTTTTCATTTGTATGTCATGTCAGTTGGCAAGGGATGAAATTAAATTACCTTCTGCTATTTTAGTATCTCTCCCTGGATGAATGAAACATTTCTTTTTAATTCATGTGCATAAACCAGCAATTGTTGGCTTGTCTGTTTTTACAGAAAAATGCACACATGCATTGATCAAACTCAAAGTCACAAAAAATGTTGTAATTAACTTTATTTTTCTTAAAAGGTTCATGCTATAATAGAAGATATTTTAATATCTTCAAGTAATTGCTGTTAAGAGAAAATAATTTTACAGGCAATTTTGTAGTTTACCCAGGTTGTTGCATATTCACTTTTGAAAGTGAATGTAAAGATTTGAGTGATCTTTCAGTATATTTCTGCCTCATGTTCTGAATTGATATAATTTGTAATTATACAGGAGGTGCTACATGTTGCAGGAGTGGAAATGCAGTTGACAGCTGCTGTTTCATTTTTGACTGTTCTGCAAGAGGAGTCAGTGTCCATTCATACGTACTCCCACTCCTTCCTACACATCATTCTCCAGAACCTGGAACACAGAGATGCAGGTCAGGGCTGTACAACTACGCTGATGACTGATTACTTCTTTGTTTTGTTTCCTTAGTGACCATAAAATACTGTGAAAAGTAGTGGGTGCAATCACTGTGATTTTGTATCTAGACTTGTATGAATGAAAGAATTTTTGCATGCTGACCACTTACATACTGATATTTAAATATAATTCCAATTGAAGGAAAAAAACCCCACGTTGTCTGAACGACTAAATCCTGCAGTTGTTATTGGATCCAAGTTTCTACTGAATTCTGCCAGAACTTTGTGGCTGAGAAAACAGAGGGAGGATGGTTATTGTTTCTTCCGTGATTATTCGTTTTTCTTATCTTCTTTGATACTATTTTTAGCATACAAATTTTAAAAAAGGCCTCTTGTAAAACTAGAAAGTTTATGTTGGGCATAAGAAAAGATTATGCTTCTAAATGAGGGAAATTATCTTTTCAAAACAAACAGGATCACTATTATTTTCGTACAGGAATTAAAAAGGTAAAAGAAATGGGGACAGAATTTGCTTCTCAACTATCCTACTTCTTAGTCTCAAGTCTTGAATGTTAAGTTAGTGGCTTTTAGATACATAGCTCCTTGAAGAGGTGCATGTAAAAAGTGAGAACTAATTTTGTAAAACTAATGTGTGTTTTGTTGTACTCATTATACGTACAGCATAACATAGCCCATTTCTTTCTAACAGGTGTCAGCAATGCATGGCTAGAAACTCTTCTTGCTGTAATAGAAGCTTTACCAAAAGAAACTATTAGACATGAGGTAATAATATTCTTCCACTTACGCTAACAACAAACTAATGGAATTTTCTAAGGTTCCCTGCAAGTCTCATTCACTTCAGTAAGATTCTGGAAGTTCTATGCCCGTGAAAACAGTAATTCTTGTGGAACATATTGTAAGTGAGGACTATGCTGAAAGGTGAGACAGGAAGGTCTAAAATTAAAAAAAAAATAGTATTTTTCAGTAAATAAAGACTATTTACTGTAACACTTCCACTGCACTTAGTATTCTCAGTAACATGTTTTCATGAATCCTGTTTGGTTTACAGGATAGTATCTCATTCTGTGTCGTCATGAAGAAACTACATTTTGTTTGCTGCTGGACTAAAATTTT
This sequence comes from Antrostomus carolinensis, assembly GCF_000700745.2. Lineage (NCBI taxonomy): Eukaryota > Metazoa > Chordata > Aves > Caprimulgiformes > Caprimulgidae > Antrostomus > Antrostomus carolinensis. Next base: position 5,412 of record NW_010318380.1, on the reverse strand, counting down.
GACTTCTGCTAAATGAGACTGAATTCTAGAGATCTGTTTCATTGTGTATTTCCATTGTTCTTGATGGACCAAAAACCTAATGCCTTGCACTACACTCTTGATTTTTCACTGTGTAGATCAAGAAAGAGGAAGGAAATCTGTCACTAAGTCATAATGTCATTCCCCTTTACTCAACTAATTTATGCATTTTTGTTTTGTGTATTCATATTTCATTATTAAGTTTAGAAGTTTTGCAACAGGCATATTTTACTGTGTTTACAATTTAAAACAAAGTGGAGATTTAAATATGTGATTGTTTGTTTAGTATAAAAATACTCATTAAAATTAGCAGCTAATTGAAATTCAGCACTGTTTAAAAACTAAAGTTCTGAAGGGGGAAAAGTCAGGTTGGAAAAAAAAAAAAAAAAAAAAAAAGAGAAATTGTTCTAGTCACCTCCAAATCTAATTGTGATGGAATTTTAAAGATGCCCTTTAAACAAGATGGAGTTTCTCCCCTGATTTGTCTGTAGGAACACATTTGTAAGTTTCCACAAAAATTTGCTTTGGGAAGATCACGACTGATAAAGCAGTGTTGATTCAGCAGCTATACAGAAACCTGCAACTGGAAAGGGGCTTTTCGTGTTACTTGAAGGATCTTTGTATCAGGAAAGTTGGAATATTCTAGTTGTTAATTTTTTTTGTAAGTAAAAACCAAACGACAATCTTAGATTCCAAGGGCATAAGGGAAGGCATGTGCCACTTCATGGGAGAGACTGTGTTTAGGTCAGTAATTTGAATTAGTATTACTAGAGATGATGTGTTTGCTCTTATAGTTCAAAGACCAAATAAGTAATATCCAGTTTTATAGATAAATAATTATTTGTTTCTTTATGCAGTATTATAGTTAGAAGTGTACCTTATGTGCTAGTTGTAGTCTGGGTGATCTATTTGTCCTTACAGTGGTAAGATTCTCTTACCTCAAAATTTCATCTGGTAAGAGGATGAGAAAAATGCTTTTAGAATATTGTTGGACTCTCTTGCTCTGTATATTATCCTTTTGTGGAGCTCTGCAAAAAAGATTGAGTGAGGAACTGTGACAGACCACAGGAGATACCTCTCTGTAATGTTCCTCCTGGCCTGGCACCTGGATTTCTATGATCATTTCTGGGCAAAAAATAATATATCTACATATGATGTTCTGCGGGCCTTTCTTAGTTTATTTCTGGCACCATAGAGGTAATCCAACAAATGACAGCAGAGCTCCAATAAAGATGCAGGTTTTTTGCATCTGTTTGGAAATGAAATATCCCTAAAAGTCCCTAAAGTATGCATGACTGAGAGAGATCATTGCCTTAAAACTTTACATCAAAACTGATGTTTCCTGGGAAAACTTATGAGAAGAAATCTCAGAGAGGCTTCCTTTTCCTTTCTTTGGATATTTTGTTATTCTTGTGCAGGAACATCTTTAAGAACTTTTGTGAAAATTACCAGCTAATAGCTATAAATATTAATATCTAACTTAGTCTCAAAGTAAAGACACAAGTAGACAGATGTAAAACTGTAGCTATGTTGTGAATTATAAACTTTTATTTGGGCCAAGATATGTGTTTAATATGCTATAATTAGTACTGAATATTAAATAAGGGTTTCCAGTAGACTATTAATGTACATAGGCATCAACATTGTTAGTAGTGATTAATTCCATAAAAGGGGTAGGTGACATTTGGGATATGTTTTTCTAGATTTTTATTTTTTTTAAGAAGGGGAATGCATCATTTACTGCTCCCATTTCTTCTGTTCGTATTTCTTCTTTCTTTCATATAGATCCTGAATCCACTTGTTTCCAAAGCACAGCTTTCTCAAACACTTCAGTCCCGCTTAGTTAGTTGTAAGATCATGGGAAAATTAGCTACCAAATTGGAAGCTCTCATGTAAGTACACTGTACATATATTTTCATTCCACAGTATATACACCAGTGTTTCTTTGTTAGTGGATAAGAATTGCTACAAGAAAGGTAGACGTTGTTGCAAAAATTAAATTATTTTTATAGATCCCTTTATCTGGATATTAATTAATAATAAAAAATGTTGATTTTGTAACTAGCATATTTGGACTTGCTGGTGTTCATCAGTTTGTCACTCTAGTTTTTATGTTCTTCCACAGATTCAAATGGGTGCCATTTTCATGCTATTCTTCCCTATTGTTTTTCTTACTAGGAAATAAGCCAAACAGTGGGTTTCTCTGCAATTTGCAAAGACAAAACACAACTTCATCAAGTTAGAGTTTGTTGTAATGAAGAGGCAAATCCTGTTCCTAACTTTTTATTAGTCTAACCAAATCTAAAATGTAGATTTTTTTTTTTTTCCTATCCCTAATTATATGGAGATGTATCAGGAGCCACTGTTGTTGCCTGGTATTATCCAGCTCTTAGATTCAGTGTTTGTGGGTTTGGACGGTGGTACAGAAGAGGGAAGCAATGATGAATGTAAATCTGAATAACTTATCTGCCCAAAGCAGTTGGCCACCTGTGATTTTGCATTACAGAAGAAATCCACTGTTGGCTACTGAATGTGCAGAAACTATTTCTAGCTGAGGAAGTGTGCTCTAGTAATGGTTTTGGTCTGCCCCAAAATGCAAGAATTCAGTATAACAGCAAAGATGAACAACAGGACCATACGAGAAGACATTTAGGAATAAATTTATTTAAATTGTGATTTCTTTTTTTTTCTTCAATAAAAAAGAACTAGAAGAAACAAAAGAAAGCTGTCTACACCTTCATTTGCTATGTAGGCTACACTTGTTGGACATGCAAAAGTTAATGAGCATGATAATGTAGTATTTTTTGAGAATGTTACTAAAGCCTTCAAATCTTTATCTTCAAAATTTGTAGAATTCTGGCACGGTCACAATTGCTTTTATTTATTTGATGTTATATTGTCATGAAAATAAAATTAATTTCCAGATCACTTGGAATCTTATGAGAAATTATAATAGTGTTAGCCATATGTTTAAAGTTCAAATAATCATACCTTCTTTTATTTGGTTTCTTTAATATGATTCCTTCCTGTTCAGAAGTAGGAAACTCCTTATTTCAGTGAACAGATGGTAGCAACATTTTGGTACAGAAGCTACATGTTAAGAAGATGGCTGACAATTTTCTGAAACATAGCGATCCTTTGATAGAGGGCTCTGAGTGCAGTTTAGAGGGCTGAAAAGAGACCTGGATCCACAGGTTTAGAATGTGATAGGCTGAATAAAATCCATGGCTCACTCTCATTCCCCTTGCAGAAGGGGTCTTGATATATGGTCAGGAGGTGTGTCTGACCTCAGGAGCAGACAATATAAGAGCATAACTTCACATTCTTCTTCAACTTGGCATCATCTTTCCTCATCAAATTTATAATATAATTAAAAACCTTTCATTCATATTTTACATGGCTCCCAGGTTATTTATTTATAGAGTACTTAAAAAACCCTGACCTTGGAATAGAATGTTATTTTGACTACCCTCTGTTTCAACAGTTAAGAACAAGTCTTTTTTTGGAAGTAGTTGCTCCTTTAGAGTTTTCTAAAATGCCAAACTCCCAAGCCTTTGTACAATTTCTGAAACTTGAAACCAAATTTTACTGTAAGAAGTAGGTTAGTTTTCACTAGGATGAGTGGAGGCTGTGCAAGCTGGCTTGAAAATTTGCTTGTCTATGGCTTCATATTGTTTCTGAGTTTTGCAATAGCATAAGGATCTGGATAGAGATATTTTATGAATACTCATGACAGCATCTTGGGCAGTGAAAGGAAACACAATGGCTGATTCTGCCAAGTTGTGGTATGTGTTATTACTTAAATAGAATTCAAAATGGTTATTTTGTATCTCCCATTGATTTAACATGAATACTTGGGTCTACTTGTATAAAGGCATTGCAGTACTGAAGCTTTTAATCTTAATTTTTTTTTCTGCTTTCTTCCCAAGTATCTCTTTGGTGCTACATGCATACCAAAGATGAGGTATTAGAGACAATTAATTGGGATTTGCACTTCCATTTATATAATTCTTTGTGTTCTTACAGTGGCTGTTCAAAACTTGTACTGAAGATGGTTATTAAATGGGGACAGCATCTCTAAGCCTACCTGCTATTTTCAAAGTTAAAAAAATAGATTAAATCTGAGGAAATTATAATGACTGCAAATAATCCTTTTTCTGTTTCTTTATAGCACACTTTTGTGTCTGATGTACAGTATTCTTTTATAATCACAAATTTTCAGAAAAATCATTTGCTACGTATGATAAATGAAGTTTTTTTTTTTTTAAATTGCCATTAGAAGTAATATATGGGTAAAATTTGAGTACCACAGAGTATATTTTATATATCTTTGTTCTGTATATTAATAAAAATATTCACATTTTTAGTATTAAAAGAGAAATTCTTCCATTGGTAAAATCACTGTGCCAGGATGTGGAGTATGAAGTGAGAACTTGCATGTGTCGGCAACTGGAGCACATAGCTCAAGGGATAGGGTGAGTGCAATTTGCATAACTGCTTCTAAATGCAAAGTCTTTCTCTAAAATATTTAATGGTAACCTAAAAACTACTTTTAGGATTTCTAACTTAATTCATGTGTGCTCAATAATGAACTGTGAGTGTACAGATGTATTCTTAGGAATTGGCTGTTGACACTTGGATCTTTTTCAGATTTTCATTTCTCTCTGATAGTAAAATTGCTGAACCATACAAACAACAGTTTTTTGTAAATAATGAGTTAATCTGTAGCTTCTTGAAATAATTTCAATTATCCATTGATGTCATTAAGCTTATTTTAAAGTAGAAGAGGATTTTGGCAAGTATTAGCAGTTTCTAATAATCATTATGCAGTCTTTTGTGAAAGGATGCTAAATGTGTTTTGTCAGCAAATTTCAGTTCAGTACCAACTTTTATTCTAAGTTTGAAGACCTTCAATATTGCAAATACAGGAATATAAAAAGTCTGGAACTTTTATTTTAATAAATAGAACATGTTAAATACCCATACAGGATTGGTCTCTGAGTGAACAAATATTTTAAAATTCCAGGTCTTTCCACCTGTTATTGTGTCAGAAAGGAAAAAATACCAAACCAGTAACTTCTCTTACAGGCCTGGAGAAATTATCAAGTAAGATTCCCTGCTCTGTGTTAGACAGCAGGGATAGATTAGATCTTAAGAGTCCCTCTGGCCTTTAAAATTGTGAATTTGTGAGCAACTTTAAGGATGAGGCTTGCTTGTAATTTGAAGGATACAGTAAATACATACTTCTGTTTGTTAGTACTGGTGTTTGCGGGAAAGATGCCTTCCTGTGGCTGTAGAATGTTTTTATGTTTTGTTTTTTTTTTAATGGAGAGTTATGTTGTGGTTTAGATTCTGAATTATAGAATCATAGAATCGTAGACTGGTTTGGGTTGG
>NW_010318379.1:9850-12469 GCF_000700745.2 Antrostomus carolinensis | reverse complement strand
CGTGGGTGCCTGTGTGTGTGCGTGTGGTTCCACTGCCGGCACGCCTGTAGTACACACAGTGTCAGAAGGTGCAGTTCGCCGTGTTTTCCTCTTTTGCCCTCTTAAGTTGTTGGGGTTTATTATTTATTTATTTATTTATTACCTTCTGGAGAGTGTGTTGTTAAAATAACCACGGGTGAGGCATTAACGGCTGTAACTGATGCTGCTGTCCGCCCCTTCGGCCTTAGCAGGGCCAGCGTGCACCTGTGGGATCACACTGACCTGACCTCAACGCAGAACGTTAAAGGGAGAAGAGCTGCCAGCCCGTCCAGCCGGCTCTGTTCGGTTCCCTGGTTTCATCATCCCTTCGCTGTGTTTCACAACAGTGAGGTGGCACCGCGACCTGCTTGGCTGTGGCACGTTGGCACTGTAGTCATGCCACCAGCATCCACGAATTAAAACACAGCCGGGACACTTCTGTGTTCCTGGGGTGACTGACGCTCCCTGCAAAGCTGTGCTGGCCTGGCAGTGTCTGAGGGGAGGGTGTTTCAATACAGGCACACACATACACACGCTAGTGATGTGGAGAGTTGTTACTGCATATTTCTCTGTTTAAAATTATTTGTGTGTAAAACCACATTTGTGCTAATCAGTGTGTTGCATATATGTGATTATATTGGTAAGAATCTAAAGTATAGTAGAGGCCTGAAATGTAACTGGATCACTTAATATACTCCCATTACTTCCTTTACACAAGAATTTAAAGGCTAGTGAAAACTTACATAGACAAAGATAAGTCTTTTTCTATATGAGTGTAAAAATATATGTAATTCCCAGGTCTGAGAACTGTAATCTTTATATCCCAGGGTGCTCTGTGTGTCTGTGTTTACAGATGTTTTCTCCTGATGAGTGTCTCTCACCTAGTTGGCTAGTGGCTGTGCCTGGAGTTCTTGGGAGGAAAAAAAAAAAAATCTGTTCATGAGCCTGGTTCAAACTTCCAAGTTAAATCTCTGGTTGACTAGACTGGCAGAATACTTCTGGCAAAAAGGAAAAAATGTGTATGGCTTACTTTGTTTTGGTCTGTTTGTTTTCTTTGCAAACTTTGTTTTGCTCTATTTTTTTCTTTACAAACTTATTTATTAATTGAGGCTTAAATTATTATGGATTATAGAAGCTGACTTCTATGGGATGTTTGTCAGCATAACAGATTTGTATGAAAGCAATGTGTTGTATATGTTATTGAAGGCATTGGTAGAAGCTGACTTCTATGGGATGTTTGTCAGCGTATGAAAGCAATGTGTTGTATACGTTATTGAAGGCATTGATGGGAAGGTTATATCCACAGAGAGTTTACCCTAAAATTTCCTTAAAGTACAAGTTTGAAAATCTGTTGTGAGATGTGAGGGGTTTTCTTGCTGTTGTTTTGTTTTTAACTTTGTTTTTGCTTAATTTCAGGGAAAGCTCAGGCAGAAGGTGGATCAGCTCGGACATCACTTCTTATTTTAGTGTCTATCTTCTTATCAGCTGCTTTCCTTATGTTCCTGGTATATAAAAATTTCCCACAACTTAGTGAGTAAGTATGTTGGGAAAGATTAATTTACTTGCTTTTCATTCGGGATCAAGTTGTAGAGGAGCCTAGATGGGGCTAAATGATTTTTAAACTGCCATGAGTTAATTATAGTTGTAGTCTTATTTTTTTAAAAAGGGAATTTGAGTGTGTAACCTAGAATGTCAGGCTACAAAGCCCAGTATTGAAATACTACCTGGTAGCATCTGTGTAAACAGAGTTGTACTTGACCTAGGGTTTCTGCTGGTCAGTTGAGATGCCATGTTTTGAAAAGTTACCCTCTGTCACATTAGCAATAGTAACTCACTATGTTGTTAACCTTCCTCAGCTGAGAGCCAAAATGTGCTTGATTAGGGCTAGGTTTACTTTAAAATTCCTTGTGCTCTGGTATAACAGCAGGCTGCTGTCACACTGGGACATTCTTCCTTCATTGATAAGCTTTTTCTCCTTTCCATTGCATCTGGTACTCATGTTGGGAAGGTAGATAGTTTGACAAGATGAAAGCCTGCTTGTCTGACAATTTTCTTTTTTTCTTTTAGTATTTAATTTTCTGTCTGATTAACTTGCTCAACAAGTTCAGTTTGCAACAGTCCAATCACTAAGTCTGATACAGAGGAAGAGAGGACACTCAGCTGTGCTGCCCAGGGTTGCACCAGATTAAGGTGTGACATGAGATTTTGCTCTTAAAGCTTTGTTGGTTCATGAGGTAAAGCTCTGCTGCTCTTGCTGCACTTCAAATGTTATGACCCTAGTGTTGAGGCAGTTACAGTTGTTTTTGGCTGAAATGTTGACTGCTGTTTAGTTACCAAGGTTGGGTTTGAGTAATTATTTCTTTTTGATCCTTACTCGATAAGGAAAAATCCCAAAACCCTATAAATGAAGTTGATTGTACTGAATAAAAAAATATGGTTTGCAAATATCTAAAATTGAGGTTTTTCTAGTACAAAACACACTGTAAATATTAAGTGTTCATCTGAGAACATTATCACAACAATAATCATGTGGTTTGTTTGCTGAGGTTGTAGTGTAGTGATGTAGTGTATCTGATTATCTATATATTCAGTAACTACTTT
>NW_010318379.1:0-9824 GCF_000700745.2 Antrostomus carolinensis | reverse complement strand
CTTTTTTTTTTTTTTTTCTCCAGAGAAGAAAGAGAATGTATAAAGGTTCCTAGAGATATGGATGATGCAAAGGCCCTGGGAAAAGTCCTGTCCAAATATAAGGACACATTCTATGTTCAAGTGTTAGTGGCTTATTTTGCCACATATGTTTTGTATCCTTTTTTTCTGATGTAAATGTCAGTTTTGATATAGTCATATTTCTCTGAAAAATAAATGAAAAATACAAAGTTATAAATTCTTGATCATGAGTGAAGAAGGCTAACATACTGAGGTGTGTTTATAAATAGACACAGATACTCCAAAATCTTTGAACTTAAAAACGTTTCTTACATGTTGCAGTATGCTTTTTGGATTGTAAGAAGGGATTGAGTAGAGGGAAATTGATGCATGCATGCGTAGTAGTAAATACTGTTGGGGATTTGCGTGCAGCTTCACCCAACTGTGTCTGTTACAGACAATATTATTGGTCTCATTTTAGGTTATGCTAACTTTTTAAATTGCAAACTGAGTTGCTGGTTAAAAGGAAAACTGAGACTACTGCACTGCTTTTCCTTGGCATGTTCAAAAGTGCCATATAAGGGTAACTTACAGAATTTTACAGCATTTCTCTGGGAAAGTTTTTTGAGCCTTCTTTCGTCTGCAGTGTTCACATTCAAAAACCAAATCTCTATTTCCTTTCAGAGAGCACTAAATTTCTAAAGTACTTTCTGCTTAGGGAGACACAAAGGTTACCTGTGTTCTGTGTTAACTTCTTTTTCCTGAGCGCTGAATATATTAATTAATCATTAAACACACTCTTAACTGGAACACTTTACTAAAGGTTTGTAACTTTTAAAAGCTGTATAAGAGGTCTGTTTCATACCTTTCATAGCCTTTTCAAAGTAACTCAGAGAAAAATCAGCACTGAATATGCCAGTAGTAATCATCCTCTATCTCATTCTTTTTAAGTGTAGTTCACAAATAATAAGATTTATGAAGAAAATTAAAATGTTAGTTTATATATTAACAAGAAGTAGAACAGAATTGGCTGTTTATTGAACTACTGTAGCAGCTGATGGGACAATTACTGTCTCAGCAGTAGATAGCGATCAGTTGACAAGCATGTTACGGTTATCTCAGAACTTTAACACTTGCTTAGAAAAAGCTGTGCTGATTGTACTGGACTTATAAAAAAGCCAAATAATCTTCTTTTATATTATTTCAGTCAATTCAACTCGGGTAAAATACTGTGCAAATTTTTTTTGCTTTATAAGATTTTTATCCAAAGTGGGCAATACATCATAGTCTCAAGTATGCCAGGCAAGCCTTAAGTTCAACAGCCTGTTTGCCTGTGCTGCAGAAACTTAATTTTTGCCTTTTTGAAAAATTCTGACTGAAATTATTGATCAAGTATCCTAGTTAGCTAGTGATCTCACCATGCCTATTTGTAAGGAAGTAGTAGTTGCCTTCATACATGTCAGCATTCCATGAAACTCACAGTTCTGAGCTTAGGCAGGAGTTCTGTGAACTTTTCAGAGAGAGTGCCTGAAATCTGCATATTTCTAGTCAACAATGTAAAATCAGAAGTATGTGTTTCCTGTAATGTCACAATAAATACCCAGTGTAAACTGTAGCACAGATAAAGAGGAAAATGTAGTACAGCTTTTATTATTTAGTGACTTATTTTTGTATATGTAATGATTGATATACCCTTTGTTTCTCCGTGCTTGGGCTTCTTATGCTACTTTGCAAATGTATTTTGAAGTAAAGATGTTTAGAGGCTCTGCCTATTTATACTTATGCTTTTTCAAATTGTAATATGTATCCTGAGTGCTTATACAAATAAGAATTGGGTAGCTTTTTAAAAATTTTGTTTTTTTCTTAACTAAGATGAATCCAGCTTGCAAACATTTGCTATCCCTGGGTCTATATTTCTCAGTATCCTGTCAGGATTTCTTTATCCCTTTCCACTGGCCTTATTTCTTGTTTGTCTGGTAAGTGTGGAAAATAGTTAGTGAGGGCATATGTTTCTATCCATTTGGAATACAACCAAACATCTAAACAGCTTCCTGTTTAAAATGATCAGAATCTGAGTGGAGTAGGGGTATGGATGAGTTCTCATTCAGCTCTGTTGCAAGAGTGGCGTTACCCACAAAATTCTCTGTAGCGTTGGGTGATGATCCCAAAGACTAAACTGTTTCTCCAAGTTTCCTTAATGTTGGGGGCAGCTGGGTGTGAATCAGCCAGGGTTTCCTTTACTTTAGATTTGTCTAGCATCCACCGGAACCTGATTGTAATTTCAGAACACAATTACTACTTTTTTATCACAGTGCAAAGCACATCTGTTTTTAAATGGCTTAAATACACAAGAAGCTTAATTTAAGAAATGTGTATTATTGACAAGCTTCAAAAAAGTCATGTACAAAAGATCCAGTCATAATGAGCCTTAGTACTTAAGAATGAGATAATTGAGTAGGTATGGAGGACCAAGTTGCTGAATTTTCAAGTTTGAATCTTTTTAATGACATTGTGCCCCTTATTTGCAAAGCTTTCACTGTTCAAAATCTTAAAATAAAACTGCAGAAGCACTCAATATTAACTGATAAGTAGTCAACGTTGTGTACTTTGAATGTTAAAATTGATCCAAATGCCTTTGAAATAAAGGAGCTGTCTTGAGTCAACAACATTCTTGGGGACTGTGTACATACTGCTGGAGGAGAGCCTTCAGCCTCGATCGAGGGTGGCACAGAAGCAGGCTCCAGCCAGCCAGGGTAGTTAATAGGGATATAAGGTTAAGATTAATTAGAGTTTCTACTTACTTGTTCTTTTTTTTTTTTTTTTTTTTTCCTTCAGTGCTCAGGACTTGGAGCTTCATTCTGCTATATGCTTTCATACCTAGTGGGACGTCCTGTTGTATATAGATATTTAACAGAAAAAGCAGTAAAATGGTCAGAACAGGTAAAGTTTCTAGAGATACTGAAATTTATGATAAAAAATGTGTAGTGGAATAGCATGGAAAACTAGGGGTTCTTGTGCTCATTTATCTATTTACAAAGAAAGGATTCAGACTCCTTTCTGACACTGTGTAGTTACTTTCTCTGAGTGTTTTTAAACAGTGGGGAGTATTCCTGACTCTGGTATTTCCTGTGGGGAAGTTGTTTTTACCTAGGAAGAGTTTGCAACTGATAACCCCCTCTGGTTTAGTTATTGTCAATAGGAAACCTCTACAGTTTCAACTTAAAATAATAGCTCTCTAAGTATCAGAACTAACAAAAGCTAGGTTTGTGTTTTTCATAGGGGAAGAAAACCTGTAGCTGTATGTCTGATTGCAAAACCTTAATTTGAAGATGTTATTGTGGTTGGAGAATTTAGAAACTTTCTCTTGCAGTATCTGGTAACATTAGTTTCAGCAAGCATTAATTGTCAGGTGAAGTTAAAGATTTTGCAATACAAAACCATAGTGTGATTAGTATTTGACCCCATGTCTCTTGCTTTGATACTCTGAGACATGTTCAAACAGATTTTTTTTTTGTTTTGTTTTTCAAGTATGAAGCACAACTTACTACTGTACTCTGTTCAAGGTGTTTGAATCACATAAAAATATTTTAAACTTGTTCTCCATTAGGTAAGATGTGGAGCTTTGTCCAGAACAATTGACCTTATTAAATAATATGGTAGTATTTTGACTCTTGACCAAAGTAAATCTTAGTATCTCAGTATAGTCTTGAGGCTGTTCTGTGAGCACCAAATGGTTACTGTTTCCATTAGTAGAACTGGATATGTGATTTAAAATTATGTAATTACATGTGCAGCTCATACCTCTTCGTTTCTAGGTTCATTGGACTACATCATGCTTGCATTTTGAGGGCTAAGACATTTTATGTGCAGGATTAATCAATGTTTAAATATTTGTCCTTCACTAAGATTAAAAAACCCACAGTGGTGTTACTGAACGACAGCAGGGCTACTGACTGTAGTGTTGCAGTTACAGCTAAACTTGGGGGGAAGAACAGGGTTGTGACTGGGGTGAGTTGGTACATGGGAATTCAGATGGAATTGCAGTCAGATCAGGTTTGATGTCAACTGTTTGATAATGTTTAGGCTTAGTGAAGGTCTGCCAGGATAGACCATAAGTGGTGGGTGGTTTGCTAACCTTATAACTTGGTTTGAGGTTACAGTTCTTGTTTGAAAGGGCTGATGTGCTAAAGCCAGGCTGGAAGGACAAGAGGCTTTGATGTAGCACTAGTGTAAGGAGCTGGGCTAGACTTGAGAATATAATTAAGACTGTAAATAAAATTGGGGCTCTTGTGGTTACTCTTGGGTAAATGTTAGTGCTAGGCATTCTAACCTAGGGGTTTTGTAGCTTTGCTGGTAGCAGCCAACTTCAGAGCTGTGAGGAATACAACTGTGTTTCCGGTTTAATCATGAGTCAGGACTGAATGGGTTGAGGAACAAACTTCATTGCTAGTTCCTGCAAAAACTCTAGGGAAAGGATGACAAGCTGGCCGTGTTGATTAGGCTACAGTTAGACAGGCAGAGGTGCTGAAGTTAGGGTTAGGCCAGTTGCTGTGCCAGATTACTAGTTTGCCGTTTAAGTTGGCTGATTCAGACATGTCATCACCATGCTCTATCACAGACTGGTATTTCCAGACTAACTTCAGTACTATTTAACAGGTGATTCACTGATGACTCTTCCTTGAGTCAGTTATTGTTTAACTGATTTTTGTTTGCAACTTGTGAATTTTTACAAAAGATACACAAAATACCCCTAACAAATCTCTGGTAATAAAATAATTGTGTATTTTCAAGGCAGGGATTTTTTTACTGATTTGTTTTTGTTTTGGCAGGTTGAACGACACAGAGAACACCTCATTAACTACATAATATTTTTGAGAATTACACCTTTTCTTCCCAATTGGTTTATCAATATAACATCTCCTGTAATTAATGTGCCATTGAAAATATTTTTCATTGGCACTTTTCTAGGTAAGAATTCTGGCTAGTGAACTGTAGTTTGGGGGTAGCCAGAAGAGATATTTGCTTCTCCCTGTATGTGTTGTTCAGCAGAGTTCACCACCTACTGGGCAGCTAAAAGATGACACAAGAATATTGTTTTTGTGCATCTCAGTATGTGGAGTTTGTAGCATTGAAAGATTTTAGTATTCAGGACTATTCTGATGTACTGGATGAGAGGTAATAAGCTCAGGCTAATTACTTAAGGAAATATACATTATATGAACACTTTATAGTAACTTTTTGTTCCACTTCATGACTATAATTCTTCTGTGAACATTGAGCTACATTGAGCTAGGTGTAATTGCGTGAGAATGTATGTGACTTTGATCTGAAGGAATGTTCCTCCCTTTTCCACTCCATTTTGTTCACCATAATATATCTTCCTAGGAGTGAATTCATATTTTAAGTAATGTAATGATAAACACTTTAGTTTTGTAAATGGCATATTTTTGCAAACACTTTTTCATCTGGTTAGAAAACATTCCATATTTTTTCCTTATAAGCTTACTTAAAATTTGTTTGTAGAGAGACAATTTGAAACTACAGAGCCTGAAGAGCAGATATTATTTTCCTAGTCTTCTGTGTTTGAGTTGGTGTTAAAAATATTAAAAATGGCATAAACCCAGTGCTTTTTATAAGGGTATTTTTGTCTTTGAATTTTGTATTTACATCCCTCTTTAAAAAAACAAAAGTACAAGGCATCAGATTTTTTGTTGTTCAAAGTTGGATGACTAACAAGCCTTTTTTTTTCTCTGCCTTCCTGCCCTTCCAATTCCCTGCCCCAGGTGTGGCACCACCGTCTTTTGTAGCCATTAAGGCAGGAACAACGCTGTACCAACTTACAACAGCAGGGGAAGCTGTTTCCTGGAACTCTGTGTTTGTCCTCATGATTCTAGCCATCCTCTCCATCCTACCAGCTGTCTTCCAGAAGAAACTGAAACAGAAGTTTGAATAAGGATCAGACTGGACCAGAATTTCCCATACTTCATCTCAGGATCAGCACTTCTGATATTTGTATATTTGCTTTTCTATTGGATCTTAAGCAATTAAAGGAGAGGCTCGTATTGAAAAGAATGTCTTTGAATGAACATGTGGCCTAGAACTGAAGGAACTTTGTTCAGAAATGTACTGCATATAGTTTTGTAACCAAACCATCAGTGTTTAACTTTTTGAGGGTGTTTGTGTGGCCCTCAGGATGAGGGAAGTGAAAACACAGATGTAACATTTTGCTCTGATTACGTGCAGAGCAAAAATTGTAATGTAGACATAAACTACAGATAATGCTTTCCAAAACTTGCAGGAAAAAACCCTTAATTATTCAGTCCAATTTTGTAACATTCTCTATAGGCTTGCATGTGATCTCATCTGAGTACATTTCTCACCAACAACGTTTCTCTTCTTTTTTTTGCCTTTGGGAATTCCAAAATAATATCATAATACAATAACGGTGCTCACTCAGAAACAAAGGTTTTTTGCAGTACTTTAAATACAATTATATTCTCATCCTGATTGTTTACTTCTATTTGTTAGTGCTGTGTGGATTTAAATACTTGAACCTACATCTGCTTTACTAACTGGATTAACAAAGACATCACATCATTCCTTCTTGTCCTCTGTAAAGTTTTATTTGAGGAGAGGATATATGAAGGGAGAGAGCAGATTAGAATTTTTATTGTGGCTAGCTAATGATTTTGAAGTTCTATTTTTAATTTTTTAATGTTGATTATTTTGCCAATATTTCACTTCAAAGGTTTATCCTGCCAATTTAAGAAAATGATTGTAGGACTATATAAAACTTTCAGTTATCAAGTGATTTAAAAATGTTTAAGCAGTGTAATATAAACATTTCTCAAGCAATATATAAAGAGTATAACATTTTGCATTGCAGCTCAGTTAGCTAGAAGAAATGTCAGGTACACAGATTGGTGCAGTTCTTCTTAAAGAGCTGATTCCAAGTAATATTCAAAGCATCACATAACAGAAGGCTCTTGTGTCATTGTGTATAAAATGGAAAGGATTAGTCCATTGTCTGGTAAGTCACTAACTGGCAATGGGCAGCCAGCTACGATTCACCTGTAAGTAGAAGTATATACATTCACTCAATAAGGTGTGTGATACCTCCCCTTGTATGCTTATAACTGTTGTAGTTTGTTGTATTGTCAGTGGAATCCCATAAAATGAAGCCCTGATCAGCAAGGAACTGGGGTGCACATTTAAGTTTTATCCTACTGAAACCGGTGCGGCTTACATGCTTTAAGTTGGTGCCCCTGAAGTATCTTGCTGAAATGGGAGTTGGCCCATTATCATATGCTCCAATACAAGGGTTTATTTGTCTGTATCCTCATGTGAACTCATCATATGATAGATGAGTTTGAGATGTAAGAGAACAGTTCCATAAATGTGATAATGTGAAAGGTACTGGTACCTTTAAAGGGTTTTGTTCTTTTTGTAACATAATGTTAATTGACTCCTTCATTTCATCACAGTATTACATGTAAATATATAGTAAACATTATTGATACTCTGTCTTTTATTTAAATCTGGGCTGCGCAGTAAATGGTATTTTTTACATTGGTAGATAAAGAAATTAATATCACTTCTGTTCGCAAGTTTATTGTAAGATCACTTAGCTTCAGCAGTTGTTACTTAGGATTTACTCTGAAGTGTACTTCATTGGCATTTAAAACTGAACAGTGATTATGTTTATTGCTGCAGTTTTAATCTTGGAGGTCATTTACCCAGGGAATTTATTCCACAGTAGACTTGAGTGTGAATTTAGCTGTTGTGAGCAAGTGTCCCCTGGACTACTGAGTGTGAAGTTGCTGTAGATTTACAGCCTACTTTTCTGCATAGTTAATTTATCATAAAATTATAGAATGTCGTGAGTTGGAAGGGACCCTCAAGAATCATAGACTCCAACTCCTGTCCCTGCATTCATATGGATGAACTCTCAGAATAAATTACCTACTACTTATCCAGTGGTTTTTCTCAAAATTTGACTCAATTTCTGGTCGATAACAGATGCTGTTGTAAAATCCGTTCTGTGCTGCATAAAGCCAGTGCTTTGGTGGAACCTTGACACTAGAGAAGGAACTGAACTATGTTTCAGTTTGATGTGAATCATGCTGTCAGTTGACACTTTCACCGAGTTACATTTCACTGTGTAGCTGGGTTCCCATCACAGTGGCTAAAAGCCTTAAGACCTTAAAAAGGTTGAAAATAAGGTTCTTTCCTTTTGCAAAGCCTTACCGTATTTTTAACATGTCCTTTATGTGTTTAGCTTCAGCTCTCAACGGCCTCAGGCAGTTTCCTACCCTATGAGGACCACTTCTGAGGGTTGTGAAGAGTTAAGGAAGGCCTTGTGAGAAAGGCAAAACAGCACTGTGCTGCGGAATGCTCTGCTAGCCTGCTCTTTCCTTTGGGGAATCCAGCAGGTGATCCAAGGGATAGCCATTAACACTTTGACAGAAAAACGGTGGCTACCAAACAAACCAGGAAATTGGGAAGATGTAGCTTTGTTTTTTAACTGCAGGGATTTTTGAGCTGTTAGGTGACCTGTTTATCTTTTGGAATTTTTTGTGATCCTTGCATGACATCATTACTAAATGTCTCTTACCATTTAATAATAAAGCAATTATATAAAACATGAAATGTATTTTTTAATACAATTGAGAAACATGCTGAATTGCCCACTAAGCATAATTTTTTTATTAACCTGTTTAAAAAGGATGAGTTCTCAAATTATATTTTTAATAACTGATTGAAGAAATTAAACTAGGCTGGTTACATCTGTAGATGAGATTCATTCTGTTTCTATCTTACTTTCAGAACATGTAGGTAAACTTGACTTCCTTTTCTCTCTGAAATTAATTTCTCACAATAGTAATTTTGTAAAGTTTTTGTATTTTGTACTGGAAGGCAATTGGGTCTAACTTGTTTTATCTTATCAAATAGAATGATTTGCATAATTCACTTTTTTATTAATTCCTGATGGAAGGAAGGCTCATGTATTAAAATTATAGCTTCATCCACCTTTCCTTAATATTCTGTTATGTCCAGTTCATGGAAATTTTTTTTGTTCTTGTATAGAAAACTGATGCTTCTCAGATGGAAGCTTAGGTATTGTACTGCAAAAGGTTGTAGACCATTGACAGTTAAGTCTTAGCATGTGCTCCTGTCTCTAGTGCTTGCAAAGAACTCTGTATGTCTTGGCAATGTAAACTCAAATATGTGGTTTCATGTGCTTGATAGCATGTTAAATAGATTTGTGTCTGATGAATTCAGAATTATCGATGCAACCTTAACTATCTGGGCAGTCCTAGGTACTCCTAAAAGACTGAGAAGTTTAAATTTCTCCTCTTATAAGCCCTACAAAATAGGGAAGAATGATGATGTGAAAGCCACAACTAGAGAACTGAGTGAGGAGAGGAAGGGGAACTGCTTCCAGACCTAATTTTAGTCTAGCAAGGCTGTCCTCGGTCCCTCTATGGTCAGAGGAAAGACACGCTGTCAGCTCAGGGCACGGGTGCGTGTTACTAGTCCCTCAGCAGCTTAATTTGAGTCATCTTTGCCCCAGGGGCTTTTTTCCTTTCCATGCTAGGGTGGAGGGGAGGAATTTCACTCAGCTGTGAAAGCCCAACTGTTAACCGAGTCTGTGATGTTAATCCAAATAGGAGGAAAAAAAAAAAACCAAACCCAAACCCTAAGCCCCCAAACAATCCCTGCACCCACGCTCTCCCCCCCATGACCTGGGCCAGTGTCAGGGTATGGCTGATCCACAGAGCTGTGGAGTCGCGACAACCAACTGGGGCAGCAGCCGTCAGGGAGCG
>NW_010318378.1:0-3331 GCF_000700745.2 Antrostomus carolinensis | reverse complement strand
TGCATCAAGCTGTGCCCCGTCTCTCAATAGCAGCACCCTCAGGCTCAACTTCTCTGCTCCAGTGTGGAGTCCTCCATGGCCTACATGTCAGTTCTACTCCACCACTGAATCTCCATAGGCTGCAGGGGACTTCCTTTGTCTTTCTTTTACTCCTGTCAGGTTAACTGGGTGTGGGTCTTTTTGTCCTTCCTCCTCTTTCCTCTGGCAAGGAAGCTCTCTCTCTGTCTATCTGTCCTTCCTTTGTTTAGGCTGATGGTTGTCTTTTATTTGTCATGGCCTCTCTCCTCCAGATACCACACCTTATTCTTTTCAGGACAGTCCTTCCCCTCACAGATATGGATTGGCAGAGGCGTTTCTCCAGTGCTCATTGGCTCAGCCTGGGCTGGGTGGGTCTGAGCCCTCTGCTCTCACAAGGTTGCCCTTCCCCCACTACCACAAAACCTGTCTTTTCCCCCATACACACAAATTCAACACAGTTGATTAATGAATGATTAGGTCAGGCAAATCTAGGGCTGACCACTAGGCCAAAAGCCTGTTCATGTTTTACTGTTGTTGGATTGTCTGAAAAAGGATTTTATGAACCATATTGTCATACCAGATGTGCTGTTGTATGAAAGTTGCTCTTTCCCCAATCTGCTCTGGACAGAGCAAAGTTTTATAACAGGCATTTTCCCATTTATGGTTCTTGCTCACTTAGCTGCCAAACCTGTATATTATTTTCATAGAAGCTTTTTTTTAGGAGGATTTGGTGAAGATAGGTAATTTCCTGTACAGAAAAGATTCATTATTTTGAAATATGCTTTTGCTCTGGGATTTAAATACAAGTCAAACCTTTGAGTGTGCTCTGCAGAGGGCGGATGCAACAGCAGATTTGGGAAGCTTTTCTCCCCATTTCTGAAGCAGTAACTCTGCAGCAGGCTAGAGATCTTACTTCCTGATGTCTGCAAGGATAGATGGAAAATACTCCAGCAAAGAGGGTGGCAACTTTCCATCAGAGTCCTCTATGGCTTTAATTAAAACCAACACACCTGTAATAGATGTTTTCATCTTGATAATTGGGCATATTCCACCAGATATTTTTTCCAGACATTTAACATCGGCAACATATGACAAACATGCTGCAACAGTGTTTCTTTTCAAACTGGCACTATGGAAAAACTTCTACAATTTCATGCAAATTAGTTTTAGCTTAGCAGTTGCCCTCCAGTGTGTGTGGTACATATTTCCCTGTGTTATTAATGATATTAGTTAAATTGTGGTATTTCTGATGTGCCTTAGTGCTACAGATCAAAAGGGGAATTGACTGCCAGTATGTGACTGACTCTTATTCTAAAACTGTTCAACCATATTGCCAAGGTGTCCTGGTTTTTAGCTGAAATAGAGCTGGTTTTCTTTTTAGTAATTAGAAGAGCGGCGTTTCAGTTTCCAGCCTGGGACTTGCTGTGAGAGAGACACTGATAACATGCCAATGTTTACATTTTTGTCACTGGAAGTGAAGGACTTTGTGTTCTGTTAGTCCACAAGCACAAGATTTAAGGGGGGAGAAGAATATTTAAATTAATAAACTCAATTGACAGTTATAGATGCCAATGGGATATTCCATATCATATCACGTCATGTCCACTATGTTAGTGAGGGGCTCTTCCTCTGTTGCTCTCTCTGACTTTCGCTCGGGCTCTTGTTCTTCCGGGATTGTGGTTTTGGTTCGGGATTGTCGCTCCTCTGGGATCGTTATCTGGGAACAGGCCGGGCTCGGTCAGGAGGGGGGTGAGCTATAACTTTGGGTGTCATTCACTTGCATATTTTGTTACTGTTATCATTATCTTTACTATTTTAATATTATTAATAGTATTATTTTAAGTTTTCTCTCTATTATTAAACTGTTCTTATCTCAACCTACAAGTCTCCTTTTCCTTGCCCCCCTAATCCTCTCCCCTATCCCCTGGGGATGGGGGGGAAGTGGGTGACCGGCTGGGCCAAGGGCTAGCCCAGTGAAACTATCACACGAGGCAAGCCATTAGTGTATTTGAACCTGGGATCCAGAACAATCCACAGCAGGAGGAAGCATCCAGAAGAAAGGGAAAGCATAGCCAATATCACATGGGAAGCTCTGGTTTGAGTAGTCCTTGTTGTTTGTGCAATATGGACATTCTCAGCAAGGGGCAGTCTGAGCTATTATGGTTTATCTACCTTCAGCTGTCAGTGGTCTTCATAATAATAGGTATCTCCATTCATGGTTTGTTCACTATTAGTATAAAAATAGTCACTCTAGTTTAAACATTGAACATTATCTAGTACACTTGCTGCTCAGTGATATTATTCTACCCAGTCTTTTATTTCCTTAATTAGTTAATCTGCTGTCACTTGAATTGGTGCAAGTCTGCCAAATTATAACCAGATTAAAGAAAAGAACATGAACTATTATGACCTAAATACATGCCTGAAAAGCTCCTTGAGATCTTCAATGATTGTTTTACTGTTAAGTCTTTTATCCAAGTGAACTTAATATTGAACTTAAATAAAGGTAGGAAAGTGATGTGGTTTAACCAGGAAGGGTCCCTGCTCGCCCCACTCCCACCCTCCGGTGGTACAGGGAGGAGAAAATATAAATGAACAGGGCTCAGGGGCTGAGACTCCAGCAGTTTACTGGAATAGTAAGGGAGAAACAACATCAAACAACAACAACAGCAACAGTGTTAGTGAAAGAATACACAGCGTAACAAGTGATACACGGAACCAAACAGCTCACCACCCAACCAGCTCATGAACTATTGTACCCAGCAGCCCCCTCTTCCTTGAGCTTCCCTGTTTAAATACTGAGCATGACTTCAGGTGGTATGGAATACCATCAGGTGGTATGGAACACCTGCCCTAGCCTCCCCCATCCAGTTCCCTGAGAACAGTTAACTCTATCCTAACCAAACCCAGGACATTATCCACCCCTTATTCTATACCATCTACGTCATGCCCAGATCCTGCACTTCCCAATTAATTCCTACCACTGTCTTTTCTTGTTGATACCTATATCTATAATACCTAAGCACACAAATTCCCTTAGTCTATTGGTCATCACTCTGTAATGTCCGCTGAGTTCATTTTACACATGACTTTGGGGTCCATGTGTCATAACAGTCTCTCAGGGTGAGAAAAAACAGAACAGAACAAAACAAAACAAAAAAAGCCAAACCTGGTGTGTGGTGTTGGATTGCTGCATACTGTATCCAGAGCTTGTGGCTGGTGTATCTTGGAGAGCTGACTGGAGATGATGTGCTGGTGTATCAGGTATGGCCTCTGCTCACAGTCTGTAGGTCAAAGATGTCAATCTTAATGA
>NW_010318377.1:3725-4125 GCF_000700745.2 Antrostomus carolinensis | reverse complement strand
AAAGGGCTTTTCCAACCAAACGATTCTATGACGTTCAGTTACAAAACATCCCAGTTCTACCCTGGGCTTTAGGTAGAACCACCAGCTCCAAAAACACTTTCCAAACCTAGCTCCTCTGTTCAACTACTCTCCTCTTAGCTTGTTCACCAAAATCAGCAATAAAGATCCCATTAGATCTCATAATACACGTGCAACTGCATTATGTCCCAATGGAGCTTCAAAGATGTAACTGTAACCAGAGTCTAAAGATAGTTGGACAGAACACACAGAATTATATATTAGAATATATATATATATATCTACAGAATATTTAATATACAGAATTATATATTAGAATATATAATATACAGAATATACAAATCAGAATTTGCTTTAAAATTTGCTTTAAAAAGCCAAAATT
>NW_010318377.1:0-3683 GCF_000700745.2 Antrostomus carolinensis | reverse complement strand
ACACAAGGGCTCTGACTGACCACTCAAGTCAGCAGATTTGACTCTCAGTGTGTACAAACACTAGAATCCTTGACAGTAGTAAAGTTACAGTTTTAAAGCATCTTTTCAAGAGTCAATTTTATTAATCTTATTTATTATTTTAGTGTCAAGTCACGCTTGAACACACACCCCAGCTGGAAATTACGGGACCTGCACCGTAATGGAGACACACGGGATGAAGACAAGGTCTGGAATTCACAGAACTTGCTGCTGAGTATATAAATATATATTTTTTGCACATATCTACATCTGCTAACTCAATTCCCCAAAACCATGGAATGTTTTCAGTGGGTTAAAGCCCTGCTACAGGATATACACCCAAAAGGGCAAGTCACTAATATCTACTGATGGCTGGGCTTGGAAATGCATATATTAAATTTGTTACACTAAATTATAACTGAACAGCCTATAAAAATGTAATTTCTCCCCATCTCTTACAGCACTAAACCAGAAAATACCTGTTAACATCTCTCTAAATCACAACTTTCTATCCTAAATTGATTTGAGAACCAAAAACTGTGTGTTTCTTGGTCAGGTCCCACTTCACACCATCAGTGCCTTTTGTTTCATGAAAAAGTAGACA
This sequence comes from Antrostomus carolinensis, assembly GCF_000700745.2. Classification (NCBI taxonomy): domain Eukaryota; kingdom Metazoa; phylum Chordata; class Aves; order Caprimulgiformes; family Caprimulgidae; genus Antrostomus; species Antrostomus carolinensis. The sequence goes on along the minus strand of NW_010318377.1, from coordinate 3,061 downwards.
AGAGAAGCTCTGTTTCTGGCGTTCAGAAACTCTCTACAGACAGTTCCTGCAGATCAAGTCAAAACTGGTTTTACCTGGTGGCTCAACAAAGAAAGAGGCATCTGGTCCCTTCATGTCATGCTGAGGTCCCATCCAATGTTCTTCAGGCACTACAGAAAACAAACACCCTTAGTCCTGCCATGAACACTGCTATGTTTTTTCAGTTGAAGGAACTGACTCTGCTGTTTCATGAGTTCATTCTCAACTAACTTTTAGTTCCCTTTTAAGAATGGCACCAGAACATCATGTTCTTCTGTGATTATTGTTAGTGAAAGCTTGCATTGGTGAAGAGTCATAACCAGCACTGACCCCAGGACCCAACAGAGCAGGTTCTGTGCTAAGTCCTGGGCAACTGACTCTAGGTGGCCCTGCTTCAGCAGACGGCTTGGACAAGATGACCTCCAGAGGTCCCTTCCAACCTCAACCATGCTGTGATCTTCAGAAAATTCACACTGAACCAAGAACTGTCACTGTTAATAGCACACTTTCTAATCTTGACTCATTTGATGTATCAGCTCCCCAACTGAGATTCTTTAGGACTAGTAAATCAAGATTTTCCAGCTGCACACCCCTTGAACTCAGCTGGCAATACAGACAGTTAACAGCAAAACATGGAGACCTTCTAGTGGCCTCCCAGTACCTGAAGGGGCTCCAGGAAGGCTGGGGAGGGACTTTGGCCAAGGGCAGGGAGTGAGAGAACAAGGGGTGATGGCTTGAAAGTGGCAGAGGGGAGATGGAGCTGAGATGTGAGGAAGAAATTGTTTGGTGTGAGGGTGGTGAGCCAGTGTCCCAGGTTGGCCAGAGAAGCTGTGGCTGCTCCTCCCTGGAAGTGTTCTCAGCCAGGTTGGATGAGGCTTTGAGCAACCTGGTCTAGTGGAAGGTGTCCCTGCTGCTGGCAGGAGGGTTGGGACTGGATGATCTTGAAGGTCCCTTCCAATCCAAACCATCCCACAATTCTATGACCTGTTTCTTACCTGCTTTGTCTTGCAGAAATTCTGCAGTTGAATCCAGGCCAGTAAAGGCTGATGGGTCTAGAGCCTCTGCAGGAGAATAGAGGGGCCCCAAAAAAGGTTGTTCAGGTACCATCATAGATCCATGGGGTGCTAACGAAATAAAATGACCATTTGTTAATCACTGTGCCAGCCCTAACGACTCCTCCTGATGTCCCACCTCCTTCTGCCTAAATATACTGCAGAAAAAGACCTTCCTGGCCTATTGGAATGGCTTTAGGTACTAAAAAGAAGAAAGTGAAAAGGAGAGAGAAAAGATAAAAAAGGGAAAAAGTAGGGAAAAGGAGAAAATAGGGAGGGAAAAGGAGGAAAAGGGGAAAGGAAGGGAAAAGAGAAAAAGAGATAAAAGAGAGAAAAAAGAGAAGAAAAAGAGAAAATTAGAAAAAAGATAAAAATGAGAAAAAATAAAAAATAAAAAATAAAAAAAGGAGAAAAGGGAGAAAGAGAGGAAAGAGAGAGGAAAGAGAGAGGAAAGAGAGAGGAAAGAGAGAGGAGAAAAAGAGAGAAAAAGAGAAAAAGAAAAAGAAAGAAAAAAGGTAAAAAAAAGGAAAAAAGTAAAAAAGAAAAAAGATAAAAAGATAAAAAAGAAAGAGAGAGGAAAGAGAGAGGAGAAAAAGAGAGAAAAAGAGAAAAAAGAGAAAAAGAAAGAGAGAAAAAAGGTAAAAAAGAGGAAAAAAGTAAAAAAGAAAAAACAAAAAGAGAAAAAAGAAAAAATAAAAAGGAAAAATATTTAAGAAGATGAAAAATAGAAAAATATGAAAAAGGGAAAAAAGGAGAAAAAAGGAGAAAAAAGGAAAAAAGGGGAAAAAGGGGAAAAAAGGAAAAAAAGGGGGAAAAGGGGAAAAAAGGGAAAAAAGGGAAAAAAGAGAAAAAAGAGAAAAAAGAGAAAAAAGAGAAAAAAGAGAAAAAAGAGAAAAAAGAGAAAAAAGAGAAAAAAGAGAAAAAAGAGAAAAAAGAGAAAAAAGAGAAAAAAGAGAAAAAAGAGAAAAAAAGGGGAAAAGAGAAAAGGGGAAAAACAGAAAAAGGGAAAGTGAAGAGATGACACAGTCTGTGCACTGACCAGCTTAACAGCTTTCAACACATGAAAGTAAAAGAGAAAACACCAAAACCTGCCTTCAGGGACAAATGTGGAGGAGGAATGGACTCACCATGGACATCTGAGGAAGCATCAATGTGGCCCATGAACAGCGGCACGTTCCTTTTTTTCGGGCAGATCGTCCCCTCTGTGCACGCTGAAGGGGTCTGCCAGGAGACAAGAACAAGGCCCATGTCACCACACAGGGGCAAGACAGGATGCAGAGTAAGATTATTTAAAAAACAAGATGAAGATGCACCTGCCACCATCACTGGACTCCAGAGGGAAATGTGCTTTGGAGATTATTTACCAGAGAAAAACACCTTCATAATGAGAATTTCTGTCCAACAGTAAAACACGGGTGCTCAGAGGGCTCCTGGGGAAACCTGACTGAGGTTGAGAGTGACTGCTGCATGGAGAACCTGGCTCCTCCTCTCGAGGAGGAAGCATCTGCTTCTGACCCGATGGACACACAGAGCTAACCTGAGTCAGGATCACCGCCTGAGCTCTAGGGCAGTTAACTCGAGAGCCTGGGCGAGCTGTGCGCTCTCCTGCCCAGGAACAGTACACCAGTATGAATTGACTGATGGACCAGTATTGTCATCTACCTGGACTTGTGCAAGGCATTTGCCACTGTCCCACATGACTTCCTGGTCTCTAAATTGGAGACACATGAACTAGACAGATGGACCACTCAGTGGATAAGGAACTGACTGGATGGTCTCACTCAAAGAGTTGCGTCAATGGTTCAGTGTCCAAGTGGCAACCAGCGACAAGTCTTGTCCCTCAGGAGTCGGTACTGGGACCAGCGCTGTTCAACATCTTTGTCAGTGACATGGACAGTGGGATCGAGGGCACCCTCAGCACCCTCAGTTTGCTGACAAAACCAAGCTGTGTGGTTGAGTCAACACGCTGGAGGGATGGGATGGCATCCAGA
>NW_010318376.1:0-25914 GCF_000700745.2 Antrostomus carolinensis | reverse complement strand
CGCGGCCTCCCCTCGCCCCGGGGCCTCCCCCGCAGCACGTGCTCAGCTGCGGAGCTCAGCGCTGCTGCCGCCGCCGTGCTCCTCGCCGACCTAGAGCTGTTTCGGGTTTGTTCTTCATACGGAAAGAATGATAAGACTTAGAACTGAAATTTTGTTTGCAGATAACCATGAGTTGGTCGTGGCTGCCTGGAAGTCCTGACCAGATACATTATGGAGCCTCACAAAGTCCTCCAAAGTCCTCCTACTTTGGCAACAAGAGCTTTCCATGTGTAGGCTGTCCTAGGAAGGTGTTTGCCACGACCCGACACAAAGGTAATCGGTTTGGGGAGGAAGGTTTTATCGGTGAGCTTGACACATTATGGAGCTGGAAGTATTCACTGATGAGAGAAACCGATAACAAACAAAGGGTTAACCATGGATTTAGGAACGTAGAAAAAGAAACCACTTTAAAAAAATAGAAGATAAAACAAACAATAATGTTTTGATATAATTTACTGTTTGAGAAATTCCTTATAATGATGCTACAAGTGGTTTTAATAAAAAATCACGCTGACTTGTATAGCTGTACAAAACCGTAATCCTGATGACAAAGATCAGGCCTGGGGGAGAAGATGCAATGTGATGTCACTGCAAAGTCTAGTTGTGAAAATAAAATATAGCGTGAGATGAAATAAAATAACAGAATCAAAATGGTAAAACTCATGATCTCACAGGAGACTAGAGGAGCACACAGATCATAAATCTGAGTTACTGTGAAAATGAATTTGAACAAGACTCCTTCTGAATCAGACCAGGTGGCTGTATAGCCCCATAGGTATGTGCAGTAGCAGGCCGAAGCCGATGCTGAAAAAGACTGTCAAAGTTGTCTATGAAGGGATCCTTTTTCCTGGTCAAAATCCTAGCTTCCAGCAACAAAACAGATGACCAAGAGTTATACTCAGATCAATTTGTACAAAAGCTACTGATACAATTTTTCTCAACTAATTTACTATATGTTTTTAAGTATCCATTTGTAATTCTGGCCTCTACAATGTATTTTGGGAGTGAGTTCCACAGTAGGAGGCAGTGAGTAGGCGGTTGACAATAAGGTTAGTTGATAAAAAGCTAGAAAGTGATGACTGGTTTGTTGAACTACTGTGTGTAGCACTGACAAAGCTTTTGCTCAAATCCAGTCAAGGTTTTTAAACTGTTCTGACCACTCCCAACTAATCTCTTGGCTTTTAACTAAAAAAAATTAAAATATTGTGGAACATAGAAATCAAAATGCATGGAAGTCCACTGAGAATTATTTATTTCTGGCTTTGATAAATATACCCCATATGACAACATTTCATAGGTCATGCCACTTCCCCGTTGGAGTTATTGCCTGGTCAAATATTGTTCCTTGTACTGATCAGTAGGGACTTCATTACTGTAATACCGATTAACTGTCATCATCCATGTTTATTTCACAACTGCATGACTAAAACAGTATTGTTCAGGAATAAACTATGAGGATAATCTGAGATAATAACAATGTCTTACATGGAGACATCTAAGAAGCTCCGTATATTTGGTATACTAAAGAGCAAGCTTAGTGGCCCATAGATTATTTTTAGAAGTGCTTATTTGTGAAGAAGTGTTCTGATAAAGCAGCTTCAGTACTAGAAGGAAAAGGAGTTAATATAGCTGAAAGTGGTAAATTCATGCTATAAGTTCAATATAAAGCTACAGCAAGGGGAGGAAAACAGCTGCTCACTCACTCTCCCCCTCCCTTTTCCCCCCTACAGGGGATAGGGCAGAGAACTGGAGGGGTAACGGTAAGGAGACTCATAGGCTGAGATAAGAACAACTTAATAATTCAAATAAATTAAAACTAATTATTATTATTTTAAAATATGCAAATGAATGATACAAAGTACAATTTCTCACCACTCACCAACCAAGCCCACCCTGTTCTCCAGTAATGACCCCAGAGAAGCCACAATCCCAGAACCAGAACCGCAGTCCTGGAAGAGCGAGAGCCTGAGGGAGAGCCAGAGAGAGAACCCCCACAAGAGAGACACTCTCATTAATATACTGAACATGATGTTATATGATATGGAACATCCCATTGGCATATCTAAATGCCAATCTATCATTAATTTTACTATTTTCACCCCTCTCTAGACCTTGCACCTGTAGACTAGCAAAACACAAAGTCCTTTGACTTCCAGTGACAATTGAAAACTTTTGTATGTTATCAATGTTCTTCTAATAACAAATCCCGTACTGAAACCAAAACACAGTGCTATTCTAGCTACTAAAAAGAAACTTAGCTCTGTCACAGCTAAAAAACCAGCACAAATGTCTTGGCAATTTATTTGATAGCATTTTCTGAGTTCCTTCAATGTGTTTCTCTCCTTCTGCTGATAAAAATACACTGGTATGTAAGGAGAAACAAGTCTGAGGAATTAGCAGATATACACAAATATTTAAAGCATATCTACACTGTAGAATTGTGTTGCAATAACCTGTCTGAAGTTTAAAACTGCCTAAACACAGGCTGCTGCTACATGATATATGAAGTATAGGCTTCCTTTCATGGTAATTTGGTAAAACCCCCTTGATCTTAAATAGATAAAAGACATTGCAGGGCCTATCTTTTACTTTCATCTTCTCTGTCTATTATCCAAGTCTTTGTCTTATAAGTCACCTTTGTCTTACTTGCTCCTTACCCCGTAGCTTCTCTCTTGAAAGAACATATTAACACATTGAGAAGATACACAAATAACCTTTTCTTACAAAAAAAAACATATCTCTTGAGATCAAAAAATGATGATTGTAATTCATCTGCTGTTTAGACACTCTTAAGTGGGCGTGCTTTTTAATGTCTTCGAGATTCATTTTAAGGTCAATACTGTGTGCAACTAATAACATTCAGTCAAAGTTTAACTGACCAAAAAAAGATGGAAGCTTCCCCATTAACGTTCAAGGTGAAACATCCATTTCCTACCTACACTAATCATTCAAGGCGTCTCTGTTCCCTTGAGATCTAATCATTTTTTAAAATACCACATGAGAGGAATGCCCTTGCTTTTATGATCCAGAGGTTTCCCATCCAGAAAATAATATCCTATGTGTGTTGTACTAACAGAGAAAAGGGCATCTCTTCAGACAGAAGGTTAGGAAAAAACCTCTAAATTCTAGCATAACGCAAATTATTTTTCCTTGTAACAAATTTCTAGTTATTCCTGTCTGCTTACTATCTGCTAATTAAATGGGCTTCTGATACACTTTAAGTCTTTCTGTACAATTGATTCCTCTTACCTTTGAAGAGTAGCAGTAACAGAAATGAAAGAAGCTACTTCTGCTTAGAGGAATCCTGGGTTAGCCTCATGTAGTCTCCATTGATATAAAATTAAAATTCTATTTAAAATCTCCATATTTCCCATGAGTTACAATATTGGCTTTTTGTGATTGAAAACTGAGAAACTTCTATTTGTGCATTGTAAGCGCTTCTGTCAACTCACTGCAAGTCTGAAGAAGCATCTCCCAACTTGTTCTTTCAAAAGTGGGAAAGCAAAAAGAGGCCTTTTGCTGTGGGCTGAATAATGCTGGAGTAGTGCTGTGTCCACTGAACAACTGTTAGAAGACAGAGATCATCTGCAGCAGCAGTCAAAAAGGGGTGAGAATTTCTTGAAAGGATATCCAGATTGATTGGTGCTATGGGTCACTCTGTAATGTTTTAATGATCCATGGATCATGAGGAAATTAGATCTTCCTGTTAGCAGTCACTGTGGCAGCAGTGTGTGCTTGAGGACTAGGTATACTAAGCAGCTAAGCATTCAGGTGTGCAAAAAGTTGTTTCAAAATCTAATGTTCTCAGAAAGCTACAGAAGAAGGATTGTGAGGTTTTACCTTAATGCCGCTTTCCCTAGCTGATAAAGGTTTAATAAAATAGTCATATGCTTAATCTTTGAAATAATAAAGGATAGAAATAGAATTCCCAACTCCAAGCCCTTTCACTGGAAAGGATATTCTTTTAGCTGCCAGAGAAGTTGCTTTTTTTCTCCTGATATGAGTAAATGTATCTATCTGTCTGAAGACGTACATGATACCTAATTTAGTCTTTCCTGCCTGAGAGCAAGCCTCTATTGCTCCTGCTTAGGTCTTAAGAAGTGTCAAAGTGAGAGGTGTAGCTCAGTTTGGACACACAATTTAAAAACAGGACTATGAAGATAATTCAGAGATACTAACATATCCTCTGCTGTTTTTTCTACTCCAAGAGAAAACAAAATCTTCATACAAATGTTAAGTATTTCTGCTCGCTTGCTGTTAAGTTTATGGTAAAGTTTGGGCTTGAGTAACTATCATGGATCTCACTGAAGTGTTACCAAGTGCTGATATGCTACACTCTAATTTTATGTCTTGAGTATATACTGGTGTTTACATTCACTAATATCCTTACATAATCTAAATTATACCATTGTGAAAGTATTTCTTTCTGCCCACAATACATGTAATCAGGTAGACTAAATTTAAAGACAAATCTGGGGACTCAAACAGTGTCTCACTGAATTGCTCTCGGAAAAAAAGGCTCAGCTTCTTAGTTGAACATGGACCAGATTGGAAAAACTCCTTTTTGGTTTTGTCTGTGTGTGACAGTTTAACTATTTTTATATTATGTGCATGTGTGTGCACATGCAAGTCTGCTAATCACAATGTCCCTACCACAACTAACATGCTTCCCCATGTACCAGCCCCTCAGGTATACACAACATCATGGACACAGAAGGGCTATTGTCCTGAACATCCGAGTGCACTGGTGGCCCCTGCATCCGAGACAGTCCTGAAGACCTCTGCACAGGTAAGGAGCTTTGTGCCCTCAGAAGGTTATGTGCTTTTTCAAACCAAAATCACTGGTCCAATTAATAATACCATTCTATCTGCGTCTCTCCTCACATTCTAACATTGCAAATTCAGCACTGAAATGAAGACTAGTTTTGTTAGTTGTGGTTTGATCAAAGACTTGCATGTAGTGTCCAGATTTACTTATTTTGATGTACTTATTACATTTGCCCTCCACTCACATTTTTCACATCTTCATAACAACTAATGAAGTTGTGTTATTCTCCTCATGAAGGTCTGAAAGTAAATTGTTTGTATTAGAAAAGGTAGGGAAATCTATACTGCAAACTGTTTTCTGTTTTATTTTGTTTCTTTGTGGGAAAAAGGGCAGGACTGATGCTACCTAAACTCCTTGAGGTCAAACTTCATTCATGAAAACATTTCCATAGGACATAGATTCTGTCCTAAATAAATTGTGATTAAGTAGAAACATGAATCCTGCACAGTTGGGAGTTTCACTCTAACACTAATCTTTGCTCATTACTTGTGTTTAATCACACTGTGACTGCTTCAGATATGAAGAGCTAGCTACTCAAATTGGAAACAACACTGGAAAACAGTGCCATTGGTGAAAGAAGTTTATAATCATTTTGCTTTATCTTGAAAATGAAGCATAATAAGGGGGGAAAAAAGTGATAGCAGTACCCTTCCCATTTACAGTTTCTTTTTTCACTGAGCCCTTAAAACAATTGGGTGATTAAGAAGATAAAACAAACAAAAACAAATTCTAAAAATCTGTTTTTACGTATTCAAAAGCAACCTCTTAATAACAATGATGTTAAAAAGATGATATTGTTTAAACAAAACAGGGCTTGGGGGATTTTTAGACAAAGATTTACATTAAATCAGAAACCAAGCAATGCCCTCAAAACAGGATTTTTCATTGTCATGAATCAGGAATAGGACAGGATTTCCTAGTAATAAATGGTGATGCAAAATGGATTTTCTTGTCATGCTGCTAAATTCTGCCTGTTGCTAGCAATAGGATTAACTAGATTTTAGAAGCCTGAAGTGATTACATCTGGATTATATTTTTTTTAATAAAAATTTCCACTTCATGTATGCAAACGAGAACATAAAATGGGAGTTAATACAGGTCACTATTCTAAACTAAAAAAAAAGCACACTCCCAACAATGAAATGGAGCATACATCTGTTTTGCTGAGAAAGCAACAGAGGAATATGCTTTGTGTTTTCCATCTGGATAAAACATTTCATATGAAAGAAAAAACTGACAGTGTACACAAATCCTCTACCTTTACTGCTATGCAAAGTGGCAACTCGGATCAAGTCTGAGGGACCTGACCCCTCAGCTGCTAAAACACTAGTTTCTCCCTTCTCTGTCTTAAGAGTATGATAAGTAGCTGCGTGGCTCCAGACTTGGACAGACAAGGGTAAAAGGCAAAAATAACTTCCAGTAGTAAACAAAAAAATATTTTTATGCTGTCTCAGCAGACATGGATTTAGAAACTAAAGTGCAGAAACACAAAATCAGAGATGAACTTTGAAACTACAACATGCATCGTTGAGCCACAGCGTGCTGGATTGTTTTACACTAAGCTGGGTGAATTTTCAAAGGTAGCAAAATGGGCAAATCTAGAGATATGAAGTAGGCTTACTGGCATCTTATAGTTTTTGTGAGGAATTTGATTCTGTTCATGCTTCAAAGTTTTTAGACAAATAGAACAACAACTGCAGAAATTCAAAGAGGTAGGTGGTTCTGCAAAGTTAAACACTTAAACACTTCCCTGGTACCTGGTGGAAACCAAACTGGCACCAAACACGCTTTAGTATCTCCAGCTGGTAAAGACCTAGGAATTGAAAGGACAACGTGCGGAAAAGATGTGGCAGTATTATCAGAAGTTTGTGTTTCTTGTGTTTCATTTGTGATTATAGAACAATAGAGCTGTATGAAACTAGATGGGATCAGTAAGGTGTTGGAGAATCTGGGGATTCCAAGTAACAATAAGCCTAATTTAGGACAGGTCAAACAGAAGCTTTATTAACAGCATCTCCTCTGCTGCTCCACTGCTCTCTGCCAGGTGTTTGCAGAGACCCAACCTATATACTGTTTCAGGAGAATGAAAAAAATTTTAAAAAAATTAGGAAAAACAATCATTTCAATGTTAAGGAAACCAAGTATCCATCCCTGGGAGGGGTGGACTCCTTAAGTAGGTTGCTAACTGTCAGACTTCTAAGAAGGAATCAAAAAGTACATAGTGGGACAACACTAACTGATGGCTCTTGATGGAGCCTATAGGAGCCGCACAGCCATTATCTTAGTTCAGAAGTGGGGAGCTGGAAACAATCACAGGCTGTTAGCTTTTATGCAAAATAAGTGTTATTTCAGTTGGGATAAAAACTTCTTAGCTAGCTCTCAAATCTTAAATATTAATATTTTTATTACCACAAAGGGAAATAGCAAGATTCATGTCACACTTGTGCTTTGTTGAGTTGGAGTTAGAATGCAGCCATCACAGATTAAAACTGTATGATTCTATGATTTTACAGTAATATCATATATTAATATGGTCTGATAATCTGCAGACAGTTACTACCTAAAATTCTTATTCTGTCATAAAAACCTTAGATTAGCACAACAAAAACATTATCACTGTGGCAAATTTGATTTAAGTACAAACAATTAACAATCAGTTTTAGACACTAATAGAAGGGGATTACTTGGTCTTATTGACTAAAGACAAGTTTATTAATGTTTCATTCCAGTTGTACTGTTTGACAAACCTGTCGTAATTTTCATACCACATGCTCACCTGCCAGTCATCTCAAGCCTGTGACACCAGTTTCTAAGTTTTATCTTTAGGAAGTTAGCTCAGAATGCAAGTGCATGTCCTAAAACTCACACAGCTCATCTTTTCTTGGCTGAAAACAGCAAGAAGCCATATAGCAAGCCACTACAAGCACGGGGAAAGAGCACAGATGTATGCAGTTTACAGTCTGATTTACTTGTAGCAAAAATACTAACCATACTGCATACACAGCACATGGTTTCAAGAAAAAAAATTGTTCAATAACATCAGAATGTCATCTGAAATAATTAAACTACCTTTTTCATAACTCTGAGGAAGAATGGAATTGAAAGGAAAACTTATCTTTCTAATTTTTAGAAAAATTAAATAGCCTATTGTTCCACCTCAGTTGTTCTGCTGAAATAGCGCTTCAGGTTTTGATGCCATTTTTAAAAATTTTGCAGTGTTCTCACATTAAAAAAAAACAAAACAACAAAACAGTTCAACTTACAGAGTCTTTAAAAAGGTAACTGGATATGTAATTGCTCTGTTACAAATTTCTTTAACTCTTTTTCCCCTCTTCCCATGTAATTGGAGACCCCTAACTGAGATGTTTATATCAGGAATCTGCTTTCCCTGAACTCCTTCTATAGCCGGTGGAGAATGAAAGGACCTCTAGAGAGCACTGCAACACATAAATTCTGAGTTGTCTTTTGTAGGTCTCTCTCCCTCCTCTTTGAACTCTCAGTCGAGCCTTTGAATGTTTTAAGTTAACTGGGAAAGAATGTAGACCAAAAATTCTGTTGTAAGGCAGCAGATTTGCTCCCATTTGTTTAAAAAGATGAGGTGCCTTTCAAAAGCTACTGGAAACGAATTCCTTCTTTCAATGATCTCACTGATTTATTGTATTTTTTACTTTCCCTAAGTAAGTGTGAACTAGACATATTTATCTGATTTAGTAAAGCATCGCTAGAATTCAGATGTTTTGGCATGTTGAGCACATTAGGTTCTTTTTAACTCTAGAGAAGTGGAATAAGTTTTCCATTATTCTAGTTTCACAAATAATTTTTCAAATTAATTTCTAAAACCAGAAATTTAAACCAGATTGCTAATCCAAAGGCTACAGTAACTAAAAAAATACCTTTGTAAAATATGCTTGACAAAGCTACTTTCTGCAACAATTGCATCAAGAGGGATTTTATTGTGTGTATTCACAGATCTCTATTTGGCTTGTTTTCTTGTTGGATTTCTAACCTGCCCAATGTGTGCTAATACAGAAAAGATTGTTAACCAATTTGCACTAATCAGCTACTGAAGCCTCATTTGCTCTACACTTGTCCAAGTACATTTCCTACTTGTGTTTTCAACTTGGCTCGCTGGGTCTCTGCTTACAGGTTCTGCAGAGAGCACCATAATCCTTGTGTGGTGCAGAAGAACCAGGGGCACCATACAAAGATAAAACAATCAACCTAAGGACTCCAGCTACAGATAGATGGTGGGAAGGGGAATTATTTTATGGGATTATTCCATGGCATCTTGGGTGTATGTTGCCTGCACATGGAAATAAAGGTTCTACTGCAGAGGGATGAAACCTCCAAGGTTTTGAATGAGGTCCTGTGAAAGTTGTTTTCCAAGACTCTGTTCATTCTGTAGAACATTTCTAGTGGAGAGAGCACATTCACATTTTTTGAAATGTAATTGCAAAAAACTCTGAATACAAATTCTCAACAGTCCTTTGGCTACTAAATGTTAAGCGCTGAGAGAACACTATCCACACTATCCACTGCTGGGGTTCCTGCAGTTCCCCAGAGAACAGCAAGACTTGTCGCATGTATGAGTTTTTCAAGAAATTGAAGTGAGGAACTAATTGCCCACTACCCAAGACAATTAAGTATTCTAAGCAAATCATGCACGTGTTAATGGTCCATAATACCATCAGGACCCTATTGAGTGAGTTCTCCTAGTAAGTATTCACATAATAGCACATTAATTTACAGAACAAATGGATGACATTCAAATTTCCTATGTTAGTATGAAATTTTATTTTTAAAAAAATTATATGCCAGTATCTTTGCAACAAGCTGTGCTTTAGGAAGTGTATTGTTGTTTTAATAGCTGCTTTTTTGATGGCATCAAGTGGTGTAATGCACAAGTCTATTCAAATAATAGTGTCCTGAGTTTGTTTATTTTTCTAAAGGTTGCTCCAAAGTATTTTAGAAGCTTAAAATCAAGGCCAGAAAATGCAATACTTACGAATTTGTGATATGTTCTTCTCTAGAGGCAATGACATTGTCTTCACTGTAAAATGGTTTTCATAGTTTGCTCATGCACATTAACCTTTGAAACAAAATTAACATTCCATCTATTTGAGCATAAAGTTTCCTTTCCAAAAATGGAATTTCACTTTTTGTGCAAAAAAAATAGAACTTTGTTATGGGTTAGCAAGATTTATCCCCATTATTGAATGTTTAATCAAATTTATCAATAGATACTACTTTGGCTTCATTTTAAAAAGAAACAGCTTACAAATGATAGCTGACATTTTAAATACTTTGTGCTATAACACTCAGCAGCATACTACTTTAGCAAGGAAAATGAGACATGACACAAGCAAAGTGACTCTATTAAATGACAAAATATTTCCCATGTTCTCGTGCTCTGAAGTTATCTTAGAAGACAGAAAGAATTATATTTGTATTTTCTCTCTGTAATACAGGTCTGTACATTGCAGCTGTCTAGATAAGAAATTTACATTCTGCGAAAATGTACAATAATTTGGTACACACAATAGTTTATTCTGAATAACCAGGAATCAAATGTTATGGTAGAAAGCATTTAGAAAAACAGGGAAATAGTAAAAATAGCATTTTCTTGAAGCAAGGAAGTGTAGTCCTAACTAAATTATATTGCCTGGCATGGGGGTGTAATTGTTAAAAGGCAAGCTTTCAAGCTTTTTTATGATTAATATACTTCCAACATTATGCAAATATGATCAGATTAGATTTAACATTTTATGCAACAAGCTATGCTTTAGGAATTGTTTTGTTTTGATAGTTGCTTTTTCAGTGGCAGAGAAAATATTATTAGTATTGACATAATGACATTCTTGTTTTACTAACTTGATTAAAAGTAACTCCAAAATAGAAGAGCTTATAAATACATAATTCTAATTAAATCAACCAAACATATACAACTTTGTAAATAGAGCTTCTTTTTCCAGTGGCAATTTAAGTTAATTACTTTTTTGTTCTGCTTAGAATAAGATTGTTTTCTCACTTGCTAAATACTTGTTAAATTGGTGAGACGTACCCAGCAAATTGAAGTCCTAAAGGACTAACATTATTCTGTTGGTCTTTTATGACTCAGGGTAAGAAAGGACCAGTGATAACTGTATAAAACTCAATAACTTCACAGAAATACCAATTTAATCCATAATCTCTCTCCACTCTTCATTTACATAGATGCTTATGGCAGCATTAATATATATTTCTCAGGCCTTCTTTCACAAAGCCTGGTATTTTAATTAGTCACTCTTTTTAAAATTCTCCATTTGCTTTTCCTTTTTTAACTGCCTCAGAAACAGTGACCTTTTCCTCACCTTCCAGTTCCTTCCCATTCCAGGCTATTATGATTACCCATCTGCGACATTTAACTCTGCTGGCAGCCAAACACCACACAGCCACTCGCACACACTCCCCCTTTCCCTGTCCCCCCACCCAGGGAATGGGGGAGAGAATTGGAGGGGTAAAGGTCAGAAGACTTGTAGGTTGAGATAAGAACAATTTAATAATTAGAGTAAAATAAAGTTAAAATAGTAATTATAATAATTATTATAACAACAATAAATATATGCAAATGAGTGATGCAGAGAACAATTGCTCACCACCCGCTGATAATGATCCCAAAGGAGCGAAGAGGAGCCCCAAACCGAAATCGCAATTCTGGAAAACTGAGCCTGAGCGATTCCCGAGAGAATCCCCCCCTTTCCGGTCAGCCCTGGTTAATACACTGAACATGACATGATACGATATGGAATATCTGATTGGCACATCCAACTGTCAGTTCTGGGTTTTACTGACTACTGCACTTCCACCCTCCCAGTCCTTTGCACTTTCAAACTACCCGAACACGGTGCCTTGTACCTTATCAACATTCTTCTCATAACAAATCCTATGCTGAAACCAAAACACCGTGCTTTCTTGCTACGAAGAATAAAATTAACTGTCCTAGCAAAATCAGAACACTACCTTATTTTTTTTTTTTTACTATAAAACTACTTCTAGTTTCTTTTCCAGATAATGCTGTTCCCAGTCATCTGCCTGTTTCCTATACAGCCATCTTGTAGGAAGATGTTACTTGTTCAATACAAAATGTTTGTATTGAACATTTTCCTTCAAACTGTCTTCTTTCTAAGGTAGCTTATAGACATCAGTGTGTCAAAAATTCTTCATGAAGAACCTGGAAATCCCTATTGGGCTATGTTGTTGTCCCTAGTTGCTGAACAGTGAGTCTCTGAGCAGACTGACAGCTGGTGGGAAGACTCAAACCTCAAATGTAGCAGTCAACTTGCAAGAGTGAACATGCCATTCTTTTTCTTTCTCGATGGTAACATCTGCTTAGCTTGATGAAAAAGAAGCTACATTTAGTGGAATTAATTTGGATCTCACAGATGGACCCTCATCTAACGTCCCTACTTTAATTAACATGTGTATCAAAGGGGAAAAAATAAAAAAAAAAAGACAGAAAGAAGGAGCTCCTTGCCACCAACTGCTGACACCCTTGAGTAATTCTCTTCAGCTTTTCCATCACCTGGGAAATTCCTATGAATTAAGGCATTCAGGAAAAAGCAGTCAGTTGCAAGTTATAGCAACAGCCATTGGAACACAAATATTAAAAGGCAGAACAGACACTGACACTGTATTCAAACCACAGTCCCCATCTAGCCCCAACAATAGCTGCAGAATAGTTTCATAGTTCTCTAGGGCACTTATTAACAGGTAGACTTCCAAAAGACCTGAAACCCAAGCACTCAAGATGTTGATTCTCCAGGTACTAGCAAGGGAGATGTTAATCCTCATAACAGGAGAGCTGAATAAAATTGTGCTTCTAACATGTAATTCTATCTTCTATATATTTCAGCTAAATTTCATAGTATAATGGTAACTTAATTTTCATGCTTTATAATTAAAAAATTGGAAGAATCTTGTAAGAGTTTAACTCAAGAGAACTTTCCAAATTCATTTTGAGGAAAAAAACAAACAAACAAACAAAACACTGTGAACCTTTCTTACCAAACATTTTGTAGAATTTCACACAGATAGCAAATTTACTTCGAAAATACAACAATTCTTTGAAATACTTTTCCCAGGGAAACCATCTGTCCATGCAAGTGAGTACAAGTGAAAATTCTTTTAGGGGGGAAGTTTTGACAGAATCTGCAAAATCTCCATATTTTAAATATTTTTTCTTTAATTTCACTCACCTCCTACATCACTTTCAACATTCATCAAGGAAGTTATTGTGGCAACATTTGCATCAACTGTGAAATATTGATCTCTTAATCATATAAAAGCTTTTAAAAACATTCTTCCTGCCTGAAGCAACTTAGGGGCTTGTTAAATAGAGATTAGAAAAGGAAGGATAATCTTGTACTTAAGAATTCATATTTTCCTGTAAAATTTCAAAGTTCTTTTCCTGGAACTGCCACAGGCTTCATTTGTGGTCCTGGAAAAGTCAATCTTCATCATCCATTATAATACTATTTTGTTCCTTCTATGTTATTTGTAAGCGATGTTCACCTAGACTGCAAACTTGTCGTGGTGTAAATTGTCAATCATTATATAGTGCTTAGAATCATGGGAACTTCATATTACCTGGGGTGTCTAGGCGCTATTATAGAGCAAATAATAATAAACACTATAAATATAATTGACAGAAGGAAATACATAAGTGAACAGTGCAACTCCCATAGCCTGTCGAGCAGGCAGTCAGCTTCACTCGGCTGTCAGGTACCTGCAGTGACAACAGTTTTAAAATCATAAAACTTCCAATAGAAGATGATTTCTCATTCTTCCTTTCCTGCCTGTGATTGGGTGCCTTGCAGATTGAAGTTTCTCATGTGCACTTCTAAAATCCATACCCAGCTTAAGTATTAAAAGGAAATAAATGGACATAGGCAGGCAATACTTAGATATAAAACAAGTGAAATTGCATCATGAGAAGTCACTATTATTTAGCAGGCCAGCTACTTAGCTGGTGTTAATTGGGAGCTGCAGTGATTTGGACAGAGTACTGACATACATACATGAAGAGAATTTGCCTCAGTAATTTCTGCTCACAAAACCAGATTAATTTTAAGACTAAAAACTTTTTTTTAAAAAAAAAAAAAAACCCATTCACATCTATTGACAGTCTTCATTGTTAGTTGCTAACTTGCTTGGGCTTGTTGATCAGTGAGTCTCATTTGAATATGTTCATTATTATACTGCCAGAAGAAACAAAATTAAACTTAATTAGAGGTCACATCACCCCCAGCTCAAGTTAATTAAAAGCCTAATCAAACCTTTTGGGAAACAGTAGCCTGTTAGTGAAAAAATGATAAGGGGGATAAAGCACACTATGCCCACATGAAGGACAAGAATCTGATTGCCTTTTATTTTATCGCTCCTCATTTTACACAAAAAGAAAAACATAGGATAGCATATATATCCTCATATAATGCTCATACTAGATAAAACAGTTTGTCAGTTTTCTTTCAGTCTGGTAAACAATGCATATTGCAGAAATAAACACATTAATTAAATTGCATGTCTTTATGCTTCCCGGCACATAGGTGCCAACTAAAATAATTAGCTATTACAAGGTCAACTTTCCAACTTAACTGCATTTGGGAGAAGTCTGAAAAGCAGCTTGAGGTCTAACATAACTAAATCTCAGATTAATAAAGATGAGCTAGGTAGAACTGGTAGAGTGCATAATTTGACTGTCTGTGTCAGGATACCTGTGTTCTCAAATTGCACTGACCTGCCAGGTGACCTAGGAAAGCCACTGCCTCACCTCGATATTTATTTGTCTATTTAAATCATCCATTCTTTGACCTAAGGCATATCTCTTCCTTGAGTGAGTGCATAGTTCTTAGGGTGCTGATGCTCTGATGTTACCTTGGTTCTTTCAGTGCTATCATCATCAAGTTTCAGATTAATATTGTACATAGGTACAAGGAAGATAAAGATTTGCTAAGTGAATAATCATTCCTGTAATGAGAAAATGTTCACATGCAATAATATTTACACTGTTGGTATAATGTAATCACCTTCTGGTCATAAAACTTGTTGTTTCTGACAATCTTTAGTTCTCAGTAATACGATCTTTTCACTTGCTGGTCTATTATCAATTAATAGATTGCTACTTGTTGCTTCTGAACACAGTTAGCAACTTTAGTCACAGTGAGCAGTACTTAGAAATTAAAGTTATTCTGTCTCCCTGTGATATTCTCAATCTATTGAACAGATGGCAATCCCTGTTGATTTAGGGCAATCTGTTTTCATTTTTTACTGTTAAGAATTTTATGGGACAAAGGGATTCCTTTTGTAACCATAAAGCTGTCAACTTAGGAAAGCCCTAAACGTAAAAGCTGACCACTTTGTGAAGCCCTACTCACTTCAGTGATTTTATATGCTCTGATTGTCTATTGAGGATCAGAGTCACAGGCCACATTCCTCATCCTGTGTGGGAGGAATCTTCAGGAATACAGGAATATTTACCTGTATTTCTGGAAGAAAGCTCATTGTGAGTTGCCTTGGCAAAATTTGCCTGAAAACAATGTCTCTAGAAATAACTATTGTAAATACACAGAACTAAGACTGTGTTGGGTCTGTGTTAGCTAGATCTGTTCTTTGCAAGTAGCCAAATACACTTTTTTGTTACACTAGAGTTTGTTATGCTATCTTGTTTTGACTTCAAGTCTGATTACTTATTTGAGGTACCTGACATTACTTAAAGAGGAAAAAATGAAATACATCATGTATATCACGTATCATATTACGTATATCCATGATTATTTAATCAACTTTTAAGATTAAAAAAATACAAGTCATTAATAGTTTAAATTAGATTATTGTTCTTCTCTAGCAGTGATAAAAGAACCTAGAGTTCTTAGAGAATTCTCATTAAAGAGTTAGACAAAGTGTATTAAGCGTCATTTTAAATACGACACCTAAATAAAGGTCAGAATCTCAGGTGCTTTGCAGCCTGGCACTGGAATAGAAACAAACACAGACAGAGCCAGGCTCTCAGTTACCAGCCAAAGATACTTTTTTCAAGTACGAGACTTTCACTGGAAATCCAGTAGACTACAGTACCAGTTGATGCAAGTAAGAACTTAATTGCAAATGAGAAATTTGGCTGATATTTGTGTCCATTCTCATTCTGTCCTAATGGGCTTATTTATCAGTAGTGGTATCATTAGTGTTTTCTTTCCTGCATATGATTAATCATTTGAACAGGAAAACAGAATACATAGCCTCGTGTGGGATGATACTACTAACTACCAAAAAATATTAGATATCAGTATGAAATTATTTATTCAGTCAGCCTCCAAATTAGTGGCTAACTATATGTGTCATTTTGCTTTTGGGAACTAGCGGGAAAAACTTAGTTATTCCTATGCAGTTCAGAGTAATTTCATCAACTGCAACAGATCTTAACTAGATTTATTCTGCTGTAACTGAGATCAGATAAGGTTGAGTTGTCTTTAGGGGCAGATCAATGGGAAAAATTTCTGGCAATTGTATTTAAGATATTAGCTACCATGGATTGATGTTAATGATGAACTGGAGCCTATGTCCTAGCTCTAACTCTGTATCTAAGTAAAAAAGTATTTTACAGAATGATTTTTTTTTCCTCCAGTGTACCTTACAGTATTGAATACAGTTCAGTGTTCCCATACAAAGTTCTTGAACTCAGCATGCTTCATTTTTCTCTCTCCATGAGCAACACACAGAGAGCAAAACACATCTTTTTTTGTCTTAACTCAAGCTCTGCCTTCCAAAGATTAGAAAGTTGGAACAGTTAAGTCGTGGGAAGGAACACAACAGCATTATAGCTACCTTCTAGTATAAAACAGTCCAGAGTATGTCAGAAGAACTTTATACCAGCCACCACTGCTGTAAGGAATCTGCAAAGACAGACATTTCGCACATGGAAGGTCTAGTGAGGAAAAGTTCTACCAACAGATGCAGAAAATTATTATGGCCAGTTGTTTCATATCATGAACAGCCTCATATAAGAGCTTCTCCCATCAGGAGCCCACAGCTGACATTTATAAAAGGCAATTATTTATTTTTTCAATAAAAAATATTTATTTGACTTGAAAAGAAGTCCTGAACAAAAAGTATGCAACAAGAAACCTGGGATATTCAACATATGTTAATTATCTGTATTTCTCTGATGCATATTTTCTGAGTCCAGCAAGAACCTGTTAATTTTAAGCCCAGCTGCTTCCTTGGACATTATAAATAATATTCAATATTGAATACAAAAACCTCAAATTGTGTCAAACTATCAGTGTGGTATCATCTCTATTCTGTACTGGACAAGCTAGAATTCATAACAATGAGATCCGAACCAGGGTACTTTTGATATTTTTGCTGCTTGTCCTTACCCTTATTTCTTCCTCCTGCAGAATGATTAGCTGTTTAAGCTGAACTGAGCAGGTGGTTTTCAGCGAAACAACTTTTTGTGGCAAGCTTTCAGAAATCATGTGTTGATTTCAGTGTTGATTTAGAAGGAAAATCCAAATTAAAAAATAATAACATTTAATATTGAAATAAAAACACAGGTACTTTAAATTTCATTTAAAACTTTATTCTTAGTAATGTTCTCCATATGTGTTCTGGTTTGCTCTTTACATAATTTCATGATAGGTAGAATATTGTTACTACTCCTGAGAACTCCCACTTAATGCTAATTGAAAGGCATTATCTACTTAGATGAAAATATGTTTCCTATTTGTGGACTGAACAAAACCACAAGTACAGATGCATTTTCTTGGATTGTCTCAGAGTAGTCATTTTCCTTATACATTTGAAGCATCTTGTTTTACCTAAGCAGAGTAAAACTAGTATAACATGGAAAAGCAGAAAGCAGATTGGGAATAAATTGCTAATATTGGATACATCAACATTTCATTTTAGTATTGTCTTCCCCTCCTGACATGTTTTTAGGGAGGAAATATTAGAAAACATGCACAAATTTGTTCTTTTCCCTGCCATCATTTTTTCATAAATGTTATTCTCAATTTCAGAGCCTAGTAGAATTATCTGAAATGCCATACAGATGTTTATATCTGAACAAATGCTTAAGACATGTGAGCATTCCAGTTGCAAATCAGGGCTGAAATATAGATCTTTTATGTCTGGAACTCAGTTGGTTTTGGAATAATTTTCATGCCATTTCCCTTCTTCTCATGATAGTTCCCATCAAGCCAAACAACATGTATTGGATGCTATTTAATTAAAATGTCTATATGGTTAGATTTGTGAAGGCAGGCACAAATTTCTTAAATTGCATACAGGCATTCAGATAGTTTTCCATCAGGAAAAGATTAAAAAAAATTCAGGCGAATGTTGCTCCCATTTAAAAAAATGCCACCAATGTCTATTATAAATCGTGTCATGCTTTTAATGGCTGCAGAATCAGGCTTTTAAGCAAGAGTGATTGAAGAAATTAGATTTTCCCAAGGATTAATGTCCACCTTTAAGACTGAATTAGAGACACTTAACAACAGTGGATTTCTTATCCAGAAAATAAAACCCGAAAGCACTACTTTTAAAAATGTTTATGAACATTTATGAATCCCTCTCTAATAGACAGATAGATACTTCACTAAATGCCTGTCATGGACAGCTTCACAGGATAGAAAAACGTTTCTAGAATAATAAAATCTTGTACATTAGCGAATTTTTGTTGTTGTTGTTCTACCCCTATATCTCCCTTTGCATTTATAATATATAGTACAGCAAGAAAATAAATGAAAAGAGCAGGTGAAGGCTGACACACTGTAAGGCACTGGAGCAGAAGTAGCAGGAAAATGCTGTGATTGCTCAGGGTTTAAGGAGCTCTGTATAGTCTAGGAGTGTCTGGGTGTGAGAGCTAAGCCCCACTCAGACTGAATTCTTTGTGAGGAGAAAGAGAAAGCCTGACTTGCAAAAGAAAGTCTCCCCTAGCAAATATTTTGGGATTTGGTGTATGTGTTTATGGCTAATACTTTGGTGATAAGCAAGAGACACTGAATGACTGAATTTGTGACCAAGGGTCATAAACATGGGGAAGCCAATATCTAGGAATGCTAAAAGACAGAAGAAAAGAAAAATCAGCACTAAAACAAAGTAACAAGAAGTGATGGCTATCAGGAAAGAGAGAGAAGTGTGTCCTGAAAGGAAAACAGATATATGATGATTAAAAAGAAGGTAGGTTGAAAAGAAAAAGATGAAGGAAGAAGTAAAAATCAATAGGAATAAAATATACATAAAGTGAATCATAACAGGATGTTTGTATTTTATCAGATGGATTCATCAATCTATAAAAAGAAGTAAAAATGTAAAGCAGTGGAATAAAGGAACAGCAAAGCTGGGCTGGAAATACACTGGAGCTTCCCTGGGGCAGCACAATGCCTGAGGCTTCCCTCAACTCCACTGTCACATGCTCTGGAGTTTTGGTATCTTTCTTTCAGAATAGGGGAATATGTTTTCACACAGTTTGTTAATCTCTGTAAATCCTCATAAAAATTCAAGTTAAAGATGGGCTCTGCCCATAAAAAACTAATTCTGAGAAATTTAGAACCTGAGAGGACAAATGTGGTACACTGTTATATTCTTGTTGAGGAATAACCCAATATTTCCTATCTGAGCAGTTTTATGCTTTGATGTTTGGTGTTAAATTGTGGGCCCCTAACCATTTCTAACTTCCAGTCCATCAAATGCAACACAAGGAATCTAGCTGTAGCTGGCTTATGAAACTGTTACTGAAATTAAAGACTCTGAGAGAACAAAGCTGGTTCTGTGCATAAGAACATTTACAGGGCATAATACTTTGCTTATCTTTCATAAATCCAGTAGAAATAAGACTTGGCAAGAGCAATAGTTGGATTATGGAGAATTTTCTTATAGGAAAAACTTGTACTTTGGTCCAAATAATACTGAATCTGTGATACTTATTCTAATAGTCTTGGCTATTATATTGGAAGCTACTAGCTTCCTCTATCACAATCTATTTCCAATAAGTCAGGAAATATCAATGACTTTTCCCATTCATGCTTTAATATTATGTCTTGGTTGCAGAACAACATCAATTTTGAATTACTAATAGAGTTACAGAGTTTCCTAGAAGTGATTTTTTAATTATTTTTATTTTTTTAATTCTTGCAAGGAGCACTTACAACTAAATGCATGAAGTTCTGTTTTCCTTTGCAAGTGCCTGTGTGCCTACTATTCATCTTCTTTGGTATACAGAAACACAGGATCTCTAGCACATTTTTCATGCTTTTCAATTTAGGCAAACCAAGCTGAAACCAAAACCAGAGTTTGAGTTATTTCAAGTACCATACAAAATTAAGAGTGAAGGTAAATTGAAGACAGATCATGGCAGGAGGCTTGGCACAGTAAGAAACAATCCATACCATCTTCTCTTTCAACTTAATGCTTGCAGCTATGCACAATGAAATACATGTGTAGATGTATATTAGTGTTATTGTTAGAGGAAATCTGGTATGGCTGTTCAAGCAGAAGTGGTTGCAGTTAGTTTGCTTTTTAGAGCTGATGTCTATTACTGGCAAAGTTCTGAAAATACTGAGAAATACATGCAAGAAAATGTTGAACTGAGCAGTAATATTATAGCTTGTATTGTATTTGTTAATAGCAATTGAGGTGGTAGGTAATCACATTATTTATTTAGAAGCTAAAATAAAGATAAATGAAATACACTCAGAGGAAGATGATAAGTCAGGCTCAACTACTAATATTTGTTCTTTACTGAGGAAATGAACTGATATCTGACATTCTATCAGAGCACAGAATAATAAGAAATGTGATATCATTAACTTCCTGAAAACACAAAACATAGTAGTAATTCACAAAGACCTCAGCACTCAAGCCATTTCTCACTAATTGCTGTGTTTTGGAAGTGGATTTGAGATGTAATTGGTTTAAATTAGAGATGGAATTCATAATAAACACATTATTTGGAAGACACTGCCAGAGTAGCAAATGGTTTTGTGAAAAGAACGTTTGAAATTTTACATCTTGGAACTCTCCTTCTCTAAGCAAGCTTTAGAATGAGGAAATGTTCAGGTTCAATAAAATAAATGTGACTTAATAAGCAGGCCAGGAGAGAGTGGTGCTGCAGGATTGTTATACAGCCTGTTTTCTGAGCTTCCTGTAGCCAGCTCTACCAGGCAACAGGCTGTCAAAACTTAGACATTCAAGATTAACCTAAATTAAAGATTCCCATGCAATTTTGCTGCTAATACAAAAGTCTAAAAGCTCAAACCCACACTGAATTTCTCCAAAGCAGCTAAATGGAGATACAACCTAGCAAAGGAAGAATGGCACCATACCATTGGCTCCATACCAGGTGGCTCCATGTGCAGACAAACAGATGGAACTAATTATGATTTCTGACCAGACTACCTGCTAACTGCTGAAACCTTCTTAAATTTGCAATGTCTGCTTGCCAGTTCCTTAAACTGTTCTTACAGGTTAGTTCTGCAAACTGTAGCAAAAATATGCCTCTTAAGAGCTAGGAAACAGTTTTTTTCTAGTCACATGAACAAATTGTGCCTGGTTTTTGGTGACCAAGTGAAGACTAAAAGATTTGGGGCTCCTGAGTCTACAGATTAGAGGTCTGAGAGGTTATAAAAAACTTGAAATCATAAAAGATTGGTTGGAAAAGGAGAGGTTTAAAGCATTCTTTATAATCATAAAGAGGGAGAAAAATAATCAATTAGCTTAAGAAAATAGCCAAGAACATTTAGATTAATAATTTAATTCTAACAATAAGAGTGGTAAGGCACTGGAACAGATCGGTGTGAAGTTATCAAGATTTCACCTTTTTCCTGTTCCAGCAGCTGCTGAGAATGAGCTACATACAGTGTTCTTGCTTTGGAACAGAAGAAATAAAAGTCCTTCCCAGCATTATTTGCTGTAGGTTCTAAGAAATGGAAACAGACACTGATGCTACAAGCGTACAGATGCTTTTACTGGCTGCCTTCCAGATCAAGAGTCTGCTTAGCTGTGTGTTCAGTCCCTAAAATGTAGGGAGCAGGACATAACTTAGGCGAAATAAACATTTTTCTCCCTACTAAAAGAACGTTTCTAGGCAGATTCTTTTATAACAGGTATGTAGGCAGCAAATCTTTAATTGTTGTTATGTGGATATTTCTGTTTAGTGTTCCTCATTGGGATGCTGAAATGCAAGGCAAATTCTGCTTCATATATTGAAGTCAATCTGTTAATGAATTCATGCAGATAGGATTTTAAATATCAGCAGCTATACTAGGGAAACAAGGTAATCACATTCTTTTTTGTTAGATTATTTTTATCAGCGATGGAAAAAACTGTTGAGGATTCCTCATCCTCTTCCCTCTACTCCCCTTAAGGCATGGTCTTTATTTCTCATAAGATCCATTCCTTGCTCAAGTTTCATCATTTTCATTGCTAAGCATGGTTTCACAAGGTCATTTCCAAAACCATACACAACTCCACAGCACATAGTGTACTTCATGCTTGATTCCATATAGGCTTTATTTAAGCTTTCTGTCTAAAACTTTTAAAAATCTGATTTAGAGTAAAATTGCAAATAAACTTTCAGAACTACCTAATTTATATCAGAGACCGGTTGGTAATCTTAAGAAATGTGCTTGATGCACTATTTAGGGAAGTTTAAAAGGCTGTTTGAATCACTGCTTTTAAAAAATGCCATAAGCTTAACAGAACAATAAAATAAATGGGCTGTGAAAGGTTGGCGAAGTTTAACAGAACTGCTCAGTAGAAAATGAAGGAGTCTTGAACGTAAGAATTGATTTCTTCTGTCACAATGCTATTTCTGATTTATAATTTACACCAAAAACATTTTTTTTTTTTTCAAATATTAATATCTGCCTCAGTACATTAACATTTCTTAGGAGCCTGTAGAGTTTTGTTCCTCTCTCAATTGCATTCCTCTATCCTGGGATCAAAAGTACTCCTTATACACTCTATTGCTTTGTTTAAATACAAGGGGAATAAATGTCTATGGCAAAAGATTACAAAAAGGTAAAAAGTTTTTGAAAGTAAATTCTGCATCTGTTATTTTTCAATATTTTTCCACATGTTTGTTTCCTCAGAGTAGCTGGTTAGAACTCTGCATTTTCCTACACACTTTCATTTAAGTATATGGGTATCTTTTAATTAAATATTATTGTCTGAATTACACATCTGAAATTCTAGTTTCCACAATCTACTGTCAGTTATTTCCATCTGAATAGCTCAGCACTGCAGTACAGAGACACTCACTCACCTCCTGCGGTTAACCCAATCCCTTCATGTCTCAGGCAGATTGCAGAGGTTCAGGGTATGGCTCTGGTGTAAGTGCAGATCTGCAAGTGGTTCTTCCAGAAGGAGACTGCTCTTTCCTCTGGGAGAGACATGCTGGAACACTTGGAGCAGATTACTTGCATGATCTTTGCAAGTATCAAATGTAGGTTCAATTTCCTTGTTCAGACAAACATCCCATTGGTTTCAATAGGAGTAACAGCAGAAAAATGAGTATACTGAGACTGTACCCGCCCCCAACTCCCTTTTTCAATTAGTTTATGTTTCTTCAAAACTTCTACTCTCTACTGTCCAGCATGAGCAAGTGTATCTTATCCAGAAAATATTACTGTAACAACTTTTTCTACCAAGATTCCTTTTTCTGTGTGTAGTTGCACTGTATGTCATTTGGTCACCTAGACATTTTATCGATATTCTCTAGTGGAAAGGGTGGGAACAATAAACACCAGCAAAATTACACACCACTTCAGTGGCCATCTCAGATTTCTAGAGAAATTGTTCTTAGGAATGATCTCATGGATACACAACTGTATATCTGCTGCATGAAGAGAACTTCTCAGTAATTATCTAATATTAAATACACAGTAGCTATATTTTACATGTCGAACATGGTACTATAGCTTTTGATTTCGCTGTTTGAATCACATGACTACTTTGACATCTTTGCTCTGTCATTCAGTACAGTGCATGACCTCTGATTCTGAGTATAATTAACTTTAGCTCTTAAATGGATTAAGGACATTTCTCTCCTAAATCAGGTTACTGCCACTTTTTCCTATTTTTAGTTGAAATAATTCAGGATACTACAATAATAAAAATCTGCATGCTAAATATATGGACATATGTAACAAAGTACTTTAATACAAATTATGGTGTTCATTTTTGAGATGAAAAATTGTAGGTTTCTTTTGGATGCAGTTTTGTACAGATAGTCAGTTGGAATAAGTATAAGTAGCAAGACAAGGAGTCTATGAAACTAGTTTTTGACCTGTATGCTGATTGAAAGTTTACCACAAACCTTAGGAAAACCAGTATTTTCACCCTTTTGTATATTTCTGGGACAATGTCTCATTGAGATCATATGTTTTCTTGATTATTTTTGTTCTGTGTACTTCAACATTAATGTTAATATCTTTCTTGGAAACTTTCTAAAGTGTGGGAGGTACTTTTTCAGATTGCATCTCTAACAAAATCATTTTTAAGGCAGTACTTTGATTGAGCAGCTCATAAACTGTTTATTCTTTGATACGTGCTTGTGCTCTGCGCCTCAATGCAAAGGCTCCTAAAGGAAGTGAATTGCTCAAATAGAAGTGGAAGAAAATAGAAATCATAGGTAAGATTTGTAGCCACGTCCTGTTACTTTAATGACAGTTGGCAAGGTATTAGAAGAATAATGACATCTAATATTAATGGTAAAATAGAAAATCTCCTGTTCCAGGAGAGCGGAGATTCCCAGATGCATTCACCAATATGTCTGCCCTTCATTGATCATTTTACTTTTGTCTTCAAAAGTAGTTTGTGTATTTTCATACTAACAAACAGAAATACTAATCATTCATATGAGCATTTGTCTCCTGCAACCGGAGTGTAGCGCTTCATCCACATGCACACTTGAATGGTAATCTCAGTGCCTGAATCTGCTGTAAGATATTAAATCAGAACTTACAGAAAATATAAGCTCTCTTTTAGCAAATTAATGTATTATGTAAAACTTCACCTTCCCTGAGTTAACATGCTTAAAGCAGCATTTCTGAAATTGTGGGCTGAGACCCTTTTGAGGTTGGAAAGCGTTAAACATCTGCAATTGGCAATAGTTCACTTGCCCTAAGGTTGAGGATGGAAAATTACTGGCTGGATGTGTTTATTCTAGTCAGGAAACTGCTAATTACCTCTTAATTGCCAACAGGAGATAATTTCCTCCAGGATAAGTGAACAGGCATTTGTGACCAGTAATAATCAGGTTTCACTTCCTTGTCTAAATGGATGCAAGCAATTCCCACTTCAAGGTCCTACTTGAAGCTCAAAAGGAACTGACCTGGCTACTTTGGAAAACTTCACACTTCAGTAATTTTAGTGGTTGCCACGGCATTGCCTTTATACTATTGCTTCACCATATGGATCAGATTCATTAATGCAGACATAAATCTAAATAAATGCGGAACTCAGCTTTGACTCCTTTAGAGGAGTAAAGGTTTCATACTGTAGAAGAACATTTGTTGTTTTCTTGTGACTTATTTACAACTCATACTGATCTGACGTGCTAGTATTTTCCTAGCAAAACAGTCCATCTCCATGTATCTCACAACTGGAAAGAATAAACAAGGGATATGAAAGGAGAATACTAAATATGCACCTGCAAAAGCTCTATCTGAATTTAAATTTCCTTTTTATATTCCCCCTTTTCCATTTTCCATCATAAGGAAGCATTACACTCAAAATCCTGTGGCCAAAAGGGAACAAAGCATATATAGAGCCAAGAATTTCTTGTTAGCCCAATTAAAATTTCCACAATCTAATCAAAATCCAACAGCAAAATATTACTAGTTCAATTACAATAATATTATCACTCACAATTCAAATTAATATAAAAGCCTCATTAATAATAGCCTTAAAATTATTACAGAAGAAAACTTACTAGTGACTACCCTTTTTCTCTGTTGTTGCACTCACCCTTCAAACATCAGCCTGGAAAAGAGAAGGCTCTGGGG